>NC_133618.1:589836054-589913554 GCF_048593235.1 Sminthopsis crassicaudata | reverse complement strand
TACAGGTTCAAGAAATCCAATGGCTTTAAAGAATAAACTCTGGGAAAAAATAAACAAAAAAATAAATCTGGATTTGCCACAGGAAGGAAAAGGAAGCCAAAGGTTCTTTTCCCAGAACAATTGAATTGGTGACTTCCACTATAAACTACTCCTACCCGGGGAGAAGGGGAACCAGACTTTTAGATTCCTATTCTGAGTTTAGCTTCTTTGGGAGGTGTTCATGCTCAGTAAAAGGAGGGATCCGGGCCTTGTGTATCCTCCCCCTAACAACAAGTTCCATGGAACTCTTGGGGATTGACTCACCCAGATAAAATCCTGCAATCTGCTAGGAGCTTCCTTGTGGAAGGAAGGCTCCTAAATTGCAAAGAAAATCCTGGATTCTTGGGCAGAATAGTCTAATATAAGTTAATGAAGAAAAAAGTTAGAAGAGACTGCAGCTGTCTCTCTATTAGCAGAGTGTATCAAAATTTGTATTGGCCTGGCATGGACTTTGAGAATCCAGTTTAGATTCCATAAAACCAGGAGGTAGTGTGGTGAAGTATACAAATACCAAAAAAAGATAGTACTTGCCCTATCTACCTCATTGGGTGATTTCAGGGTTCAAATAAGATAATTTATATAAAATCACTTTTATGTATGAATCAGCAATTAATTTTAATGAATAACTGCTGTTTAAGAAATAATAAATTAAAAGGGGATTGGTTGTATTTGGATACAAATGATCTGGGTTTGAGGCTTGGGTCTCTAAATTATTAGCTGAATGACTCTGGACATATGCTTTCACTTCCAAGCCTCAGTTTCCCTTTTGATAAAATAGATACTTGTCATAATTATTTCACAGGGCTTGTCTTGAGAAAAATGCTTCATAAAAATTGTATGTAATGATGATCTGCTATGTAAAATTAAGTTATTGTTTAGATGAGACATGCTCCAACATTTCTAGATTTATGATTTCATCTGTGTGGGACTCCACCCATACAGATTTCAGTCCTATCTTATTCCAACTCCACCTTGATTCATAGATAGGGTCAAAAAACTATCACGGAAAGGAGAAGCTTCTGATGATAAAGCTTTTCTGAACATGATGACAGCCATCACTAGTGCCCATTCTTGAACCTCTGTAGGCTGGAAGAATCTACCAAAATTAGGACTGGCCTGGTATGGACTTTGAGAACAGTTTAGATTCTATAATACTAGGAGGCAGTATGGTATAGTATGCAAATACCATGTTTTTAAGTTAAAGGATTTGACCTCAGGTAAAATATTTAACATTGTTTTCAGGGCAGCAGTGGATAGAGCATCACCCAGCAAAAGCCAAAGGTTCAAATACTACTTCAGACATTTAATACTAGCTGTGTGACCCCAATTATCTCACCAAAAAAACAGAACAAACCCACAACCCCTGCTTTTCCAGATGGGCTGGATGACCTCTCAAAGTCCTACTCAAGTCTATGATCTTAAAAAAGGAAGAAAACTAGTTATAAAAACCACCAACAACTTCCTTTTTGCAATGTCTAATTTCCAAAATCAGGGACTTCCCCAATTCCTTAATAAATCCTTTCCCCCATCAATTAAACTGTGTGCAAAACAGATTATTTTTAAGGAGTTCCCTGAACTTCCATGCTAGGAAGGGGAAAAAAAAGAAGCAAAGCTAGAAGAGCTGGGGTAGTCTCTAACAAAAATTAATGTGTGCTCTTTCAATTTGTCCTGCCTATGAATAAACAAGCAGATTAGAGCAAACCAGTGTTTGTTTCACTTTTAGCAGCATTTTATAAGACAATTTTGTATAAAAAAGGTATAAAAATATCCCAAAGGGATAGGTGAGGGAGTAATTTTGGGTCTACTGAGGGTCCTATGTTCTCAAACATGCCAAAGTAACTGTGGGGTAAGTCCCAAGCTAGCCTTGGGAAAAGCACTTTACCCCAAGAGAAAATAGATTAATGGAAAAAACCAATAGCTTTGGAGTTAGAAGCCCAGGATGGGATGCTGACTCTGCCACCTATGTATGTGACATTGGGCACAATACTTAAGCTCCTATGTAGAGGGAAATGTTAAACCTCTCTCCTGCTTCTCATTCTGCCCATTTCTTCTCAGTCCCCAATGATAAATCAACATTATCTAACTCCTTGTGTTTTCACTCTCCTCAACCTTCAGTTTCCCAAATCTTGGTGGATCTTATGTGTGTGACGTCCCTTCCTTCTATCCCCTAGCTCAGGCCCTGATCACCTCTAACACAATTATGTCAAAACCTCCTAACCTATTATCTCTTCCTTCTCCAATTCATCCTTCCACTCAGCTGCTAAAATGCCTAACTGCCCACACCATATATGCATGTATATGTAAACACGTGCACACAATATACACATGTGTATACACATAAATACATATGTGCATATATACATACATGTGTGTATGTGTGTATCTTTGTCTCTCTCACCCCCCCTTCACTGTCTTGTGATGGAAGGACTATAGGGTGGAAATGTTATGATGAAATATGTTATTTAAACTGAACGGTTCAAAGTGGAGAGTTCTGATAAAAGATATCAATTAGAGAGATGGCAAAGCCCCAAGATCTTTGCCATGGACAGCATTAAAAAGCTAAAAGATATGGTCCAGAGTCACAAAGAGTCAGACACCATGTATATACATCTAAATACATCTGCAGGTACATATAGATCATATTTACTTATGCATGCATGCATACAGAGGAAACATGGTACATTAGAGCAAGCCTCACAAACAGGAAGACCTTAATTTTTAAGTACTATTTCTGATCCATACAGACAAGGGACTTAACCTCCCATGTCCTGAGCTACTTTCTTAAGACTAAATTTCAGAAAAGATGCCAGCTGCATTAGAGTCTCCTTATATAGGAAGTCCCTATACAGATGAAGTCTCTGGTCTAGTACTTGTCCCTACATTCCCCTTGTCCCTGACAGTCAGTTAAGTTCCTTGAGAGAGGAGACTATTTTGTGTGTGTGTGTGTGTGTGTGTGTGTGTGTGTGTGTTTGCATATACATTCTCTGTATTCACATAACTCTGTGCCTGGCCTATTACCAAGCGGCAGATTCTCAATTTTGTTTTTGTTGACTTGAAATCAAAGGATTTAGAGCTACAGGGGTTCTCATAGACTATGTAGTTCAACCCCCTCATTTTACAGATGAGATACTGAGGTTCAAGGAGCAAGCTTAGTGATTTGGCCAAAGTCACACCTAAATTAAGCGGTAGATTGCTGTTCTTTAGTTTTTTAGTCATATTTGACTCTTTTTATGATCCCATTTGAACTTTTCTTCACAGAGATAGTGCAGTAGTTCACCATTTCCTTCTTCAGCTCTCTTTACAGAGGGGGAACTGAGGCAAAAAGGGTTAATTGTTTACTCAGGGTCACACCCTGCACTCATTTGAACTCAGGGCTTCCAGACTGCAGGACAGGCACTTTATCCCTTCCTGACAATATTCATTTTTAAAATCCAACACATTTTCTATGTCTACAATTTAGCTACTATGGTCCTTAAGTGTCAGTTTCCTCAGCTGTAAGACAGACTCTAAATCTATAAAGGCTGAATGGAAATTGATTTAGGCAAATCAATTTCTTGGGCTTGAATTTCCTCATTGTAAGAAGTAAGGAGTTTGGACTGCTGGGTGTCCCAGCTCTGCATCTATTACCCTATGATCTCTAACATCCCTTCCAGTTCCAAGTTTCTAAGATCTCTCCCTCCCTTCCTGCCCCCACTAGCTAAGTCAATTTCCCAATCCAGTCACGAGTTAGAATCCCCCTTCTGACACTTAGAATCTGTGTAATATATGTATCAAAAATGAATTAAGACCTATCTCCCAGCAAGGATGGCTTCCTAGGAAGGGTGTAAAATCAATTACATAACAGACCACATCCTCCAGGAATTAACTTATCAGACAGACTAACTTCCTTCAGCAAAGACTGGCCAGTCTTAGAGATGGGACAGAAGGCGGCAAACGAGAAGAACAGGAGCCTGCTAAGTTAGAAGGGGTAGCTGAGTGCAGACAGACGAGCGGCCCGGGACTGGAGAAGTCAATGAGGATGTGGGTCCGACAGGCAGCAAGCCCAGAGAAAAGAGAAAGTCGGGGACGCAGCTGGCATTACCGTGTCCTCGGTGGATCCAGGAGGAGGCGGAGGGAGACGCTGCAACCAGATCCCTCTCGGGTGCCACAAGTTATATTGCGGCTGAAGCGCGAAAGCGAAAGCGGATAGGGGGCGGGGCTGAAGGCGGCGGGGAGGAGCCTCGCTTTCCGAGGGCCCGCGGGGCCAGTTCCTTCAGTCCCAGGCCGGGGGTCGGGGTCAAAAGGGCGGGGCGAGCGGGCCGCAGTTCCCTAAGTTTGCGGCTCCCAGAACACCGCCCACATCCCGTGCGCGCGGGGAGGTGCCTCCTAGGCCCGCTAGGGAGTTTTTCCGGGTCCTGGGCCCAGCTCACTGGGCGGAGTCTATCTGCTTTCTTTGCATTGCAATTACCAAGGTTTTTTTTCTGCTGCCTCGCCCGATTCCCAGAAGAGGAGAGGCTCTGCTTCCCAATGCCTGGGTTTTCCACCTTTGAATTCTAGAGCCAGGAATTGTCTTGGATCAATGAACCACTGAGAAAAAACCAAGGGTGACTTAGTTGAGCATCGCACAACCTTGCTGTTATTGTATACACTGTATTGCTGGTTCTGCTTGTTTTGCTCAGCATCAGTTCATTTAAATCTTTCCAGAACTTTCTAAATCAACTTCTTCTGCTTTTTTTTTTAATATAACAATAATATTCTATTACCTTCATGTGCCACAACTTGTAAGGCCATTCCTCAAATGATAGGGATCTACTCTTTTTCCAATTCTTCACTGTCACAAAAAGAGCTGCTGCATTTTTGCACACACGGGTCCTTTTCCTTTCTTTATGATTTCCTTGGAATACAAACCCAATAAGGGCTCTGCTGGATCACCGGGTATGCACAGTTTTATAGCCCTTTGAGTATAGTTCCAAATAACTCTCCAGAATGGTTGGATCATTTCACAACTCCACCAACAATGCATCAGTGTCCCAGTTTTCCTACACCCCCTCCAACATTTATCATTATCTTTTCCTGTTATCTTAGCCTATCTGAGAGATAGGAGGTAGTACCTCGGTTGTTTTAATTGAATTTCTCTAATCGATAATGATTTAGAGCATTTTTTCCCCCCATATAACTAGATAGCTTTAATTTCATCATCTGAAAACTGTTCATATCCTTTGACTATCAATCAGGGAATAGCTTATAGTCTTATAAATTTGACATCATTCTTTATATATTTTATGCAAGAAACCTTTATCAGAAACACTGGCTGTAAAAAAATAAAATTTTCAGCTTTGTACTTCTTTTTAAAAAGTATTTCTGTTGGTTTTGTTTGTGTAAAACATTTTTAATTTCATGTAATCAAAGTTGTCCATTTTGCCTTTCATAATGTTCTTTAGTTCTTCTTTGGCCATAAATTCCTCCCTTCTCCAAAGATCTGAGAGGGAAATTATCCTTTGCTCTCCCAATGGCGTCATCTTTTATACCCAGATCTGATTTTTGATCTGATTTTGGTATGGGTGTGAATGTAGGCCTATGTCCAGCTTCTGACATAATTGTTTTCCAGTTTTCCCAGCAATTTTTGTCAAATATGGAATTCTTGTCCCAAAAGCTGGAGTGTGGGGGTTTATCAAAGAGGCAGCTAGGTGGTGCAGTGGATAGAGCACCAGCTCTGAAGTCAGGAGGACCTGAGTTGGTAATATATTTAGAAAAGCTAATGATTTATGTGGGCTTATTTTATATCCTGCAACTTTGCTAAAGCTATGATTTGCTTCCAATAGGTTTTTGGATGATTTTTTAGGCTTCTCTAAGTATATCATCATGTCATCTGTAAAGAGTAATAGTTTTATTTCCTTATTTCCTCTTGTAATTCCTTTAATTTCTTTTTCTTTTCTTATTGCTAAAGCCAACATTTCTAGTACAATGTTGAATAATAGTAGTGATAATGGGCATCCTTGTTTCATCTTATTGGGATTTTGGGGGGGAATTCAGCCATGTTCTCTCCATATTATCATATGATTTTTTTTTTTGGTTTTGTTATTGATATAGTTGATTATGGAAATAGTTTTCCTGATATTGAACCAGCCTTGCATTTCTGGTATAAATCCCACTTGGTCATAATATACTATCCTGTTGATAAGCTGTTGTAATAATAAATAACTAATTTAAAATTTTTGCATCAATATTCATTAGAGATTAGTCTATAATTTTTTTTTCTGTTTTGATATCAGTACCTGATTTAGATATCAGTACTATTTTTGTGTCATAGAAGGAATTTGGCAGGACTCCTTTACCTATTTTCCCAAATATTTTATATAATATTGAAATTAATTGGTTCTTTAAATCTTTGGTAGAATTTACTTGTAAATCCATCTGGCCCTGGTGATTTTTTTCTTAGGGACTTCATTTATGTCTTGTTCAATTTCTCTTTTCTAAAATGGAACTATTTAAGTAATTTATTTCCTCTTCTGTTAATCTGGGTAATTTATCTTTTTTTGGTAAATATTCATCCAATTTGATTATATTGTCAGACTTGCTGGCATACACTTGGACAAAATAGTTCGTAATTATTGCTTTAATTTCTTTTGTATTGGTGGTAAGTTCACCCTTTTCATTTTTGATGCTGATAATTAGGGTTTTTCTTTTCCTTTTTCTTTTTTAAATTAATTTTATAATTATAATTTTTTTGACAGTACATATGCATGGGTAATTTTTTTTTACAAGATTATCCCTTGTATTCACTTTTCCAAATTTTCCCCTCCCTCCCTCTACTCCCTCCCCTAATTGACAGGCTATCCCATACATATTAAATGTGTTACAGTATATCCTTAATACAATATATGTGTGTAAAACCAAATTTCTTTTTGCCCGGTAAGAATTGGATTCCAAAGGTATAAGTAACCTGTGTAAAAGTACAATAGTGCAAACATTTTACACTCAATTCCCAGTGTTCCTTCTCTGGGTGTAGCTGTTCCTGTCCATCATTGATCAGCTGTAATTGAATTGGATCTTCTTTATGTTGAAAATATTCACTTCAATCAGAATATGTCTTCATACATATCGTTGTATAGTGATCTCCTGGTTCTGCTCATTTCACTCAGCATCAGTTCATGTAAGTCTCTCCAAGCCTCTCTGTATTCATCCTGCTGGTCATTTCTTACAGAGCAATAATATTCCATAACCTTCATATACCATAATTTACCCAACCATTCTCCAATTGATGGGCATCCATTCATTTTCCAGTTTCTAGCCACTACAAAAAGAGCTGCCAAAACATTTTGACACATACAGGTCCCTCTCCCTTCTTTAGTATTTCTTTGGGATATAAGCCCAATAGCAGCACTGCTGGATCAAAGGGTTTTGGTAACTTTTTGGGCATAGTTCCAGATTGCTCTCCAGAATGGCTGGATCCTTTCACAACTCCACCAACAATGCATCAGTATCCCAATTTTCCCACAAACCCTCCAACATTCATCATTATTATTTCTTGTCATCTTAACCAATCTGACAAGTGTGTAGTGGTATCTCAGAGTTGTCTTAATTTGCATTTATCTGATCACTAGTGATTTGGAACACTCTTTCATATGAGTGGATATAGTTTCAATTTCATCATCTGAAAATTATCTGTTCATATCCTTTGGCCATTTATCAATTGGAGAATTATTTTCCTTTTTCTAATCAAATTAACCAAAGGTTTATATAATTTTTTTCATAAAATCAATTCTTAGTATTATAAATTAGTTCAATAGTTTCTTAGTTTTCTTAGTTTTAATTTTATTAATCTCTCCTTTGAGTTTCAGAATTTCTAATTTGATATATAATTGGGGGTTTTAATTTTTTTCTTTTTCTAGCTTTTTTAGTTGTGTGCCCAATTCATTAATATCCTCTTTCTGTATTTCTGTATTTTATTCATGTAACTATTTGGAGATATAAAATTTCACCTAAGAACTGTTTTTTTTGCATCCCATAGTTTTGGGCATGTTGTTTTTTTATTGTCATTTTCTTGGATGAAATTATTTATTGTTTCTGGGATTTGTTGTTTGATCCACTTATTTGAAGTTAGATTTGTCTGACTCTGAGAGGGGAAGCTTGAGGTCCTTCACTAATATAATTTTGCTGTCTATTTCTTCCTGTAAATGGCTTAATATCTTCTCTAAGAATTTGGATGTTCTACCACTTGGTGCATATATTGTTAGTAGTATCTTTACTACTTCATTGTTTATGGTACCCTTCAACAAGATGTAGTTTCCTTATCTCTTTTAATTAGATTTATTTTTACTTTTTCTTTATCTGAGATCAGAATTGCTATCCCTGCTTTTTTAATGCTTCAGGTGAAGCATAATAAATTCTGCTCCAGCCTTTTACCTTTATTCTGACTGTATCTCTCTGTTTCAAATGTGTTTCTTGTAAACAACATATTGTAGGATTCTGTTTTTTAATCCACTCTATTTTCTTCTGTTCACAGTTATGATTACCAATCCATTATTTCCTTCCATCCTATTTTCTCTCCTGCATATATTTTTGGTATCTTGGTATCTTTCACCCTGTCCCTCCTTAGTAGTATTTTGTTTTTAATTCACTCTAACCTCTATCTTCCCTACCTTCTATCTCCTCTTCCCCCTTTTCTTACCCCTTTCTTATAGTATTTATGCCCTCCCTTCTATCCAGTTTCTCCTTTTTCTTTCCCTTTTCTCCTCCTGCTTCTGTTCTTGCTCTCCCTCTCTCTTACCTCTTCCCTCCCCAAGACAGCAAGCAATCTAATATAAGTTACATATGTACAGTTGTTTTAAACATATTTCCATATTTATCATGTTGTACAAGAGAAACCAGACCAAAAGGGAAAGAACCAAGAGAAAGAAAAAGCAAGCAAACAAACAAAAATACTATGCTTTGATCCACATTTAGTCTTTATAGTTCTCTTTCTGCTTGTGGATGACATTTTCCATCCCAAGTCTATTGGAATTATCTTGAATTACCACACTGTTGAAAAGAGTCAAGTCCATCACAGTTGATCATCATATAATCTTGCTGTTATGGAGTACAATAGTCTCTTAGTTTAGCTCACCTCATTCAGCATCAGTTCATGTAAGTCTTTTCAGGATTTTCTGAAATCAACCTGCTCATTATTTCTTATAGAACAATAATATTCCATTACAATCATGTACCTATTCATCCATTTCCCAACTGATGAGCATCCCCTCAATTTCCAGTTCCTTGCCATTAGAAAAAGGGCTGCTACAAATATTTTTGCATATGTGGGTCCACTTCTCTTTTTTATGATCTCTTTGGGATACAGACCCAGTAATGACACTGCTGGATCAAAGGGTTTGCAGTTTTATAGCCCTTTGGACATAGTTAGGAAATGTTTCTTGAACAATAAAAGCTTCCACTTTTTCCCCTCTTACTTTTCTTAACACCTTATAACACCTTAACAGCTTGATAATATTATTCCATCATAATTACTCTTTCTAAAATTATTAGTGATCTCCTATTTGCCATATCCAATGTCATTTTCTCAGTCTTTATTATCTTCAACTTCTCCGCAATCTTTGATAATATCAATAATTCTCTCCTCCTTGTTACATACTCATTTTCTTTCTATGTGTCGGAGACATTATTCTCTCCTGGTTTTCCTTTTCTTTTGTCTCCTTTGCTGGATCCATCTCCCAATCATGCTCTCTAACTGTAGGTGTCTACTTGGCATTCTGTTCTGAGTCCTCTTCTTCTCTTCCTTTATATACTACTTCAGTTGATAATCTTATCAGCTCCCTTGGGTTTAATTATCATCATGCTCCAAATTTTCTACTGATCTCCCATCTTGAATCTCCAACTGTTTTTCAGACATCTCCAATTGAATGTCCAGTAGATATCTTAAACTGAAAATGTCCAAAACAAAATTCATGATCTTTCTTTCTAAACCCTCCCCATCCTATGCCTTCCCTATTGCTTCAGAGGATAACATCATCCTCCCAATCCTGCACATTTGAAATTATCCTCACTATCTTTCACTCCCATGTCCAATTTGTTGCCAGGGTCTACAGATTTTACCTCTGTAACATTTCTTGATGTTACACTTTAACACACTGTCACTACTTTGGCACAGGCCTCCATCATTTCATGCTTCAGTTATTGAAACAGTCTGCTGATAGGTATGCTTATCTCAAGTTTCTCCCTACTTCAATCCATCCTTCATTCAGCTCTGAAACTAATCTTTCTAAAGCACAGGTATGACTGTATCTATTACTATTAACTCTTTTGGCTCTTTATTACCTTCAGGATCAAATACAAAATCCTCTATTTAGCAGGCAAATCCCTTCATATTCTATCTCCTTTCTACTTTTTCAGTCTTCTTATACTTACCCTGGCTCACATTTTTTTTTGATCCATGGACACCAACCTTTTTGATGTTCCACAATCAAGATATTCCATCTCTTGGCTCCAGCATTTTCTCTGGCTGTCCCTTGTTACTGGAATGCTCTCCCACTTCAATTTTATCTGTTGGTATCCTTGGCATTTTTAAAGTCATAACTAAAATTCTATTTTCCATAGGAAGCCTTTTCAAGCCTCTTTTAATTCTAGTGGTTTCCCTCTGTTAATAATTTCTTACTTATCTTGTAGATAGTTTGTTGTCTCCCCCATTAGAATCCTCCTTAAGGCAGGGATTATTTGTTAGGAACATGTTAGATACTCAACAATAACAAAAAGAGTGAGAATGTTATGTTGTGATCCACATTTAGTCCTTACAGTCTCTTCTTTCTTCATCACAAGACCATTGGAACTGGCCTGAATCACCTCCATGTTGAAAAGAGCCACTTCCATCAGAACTGATCATCATGTAATATTGATATTGCAGTGTACAATGTTTTCCTGGTTCTGCTCATTTCACTTAACATCAATTCATGTAAGTCTCTCCAGGCCGCTCTAAAATTATCCTTCTGATCGTTTCTTATAGAACAATGATATTCCATAACATTCATATACCATAACTTATTCAGCCATTATCTAACTGATGGGCATCCACTCAGTTTCCAGTTTCTTGCCATTTTGAAAAGGACTGCCACAAACATTTTTGCACATGTGGGTCCCTTTCCTTCCTTTAAGATCTACTAGATTTAAGATCTAGTAGAAACACTGCTGGATCAAAGAGTATGCACATTCAAACTATATTATTAAACAGTGATTATCAAACCTATTTTATTTTTAAAGAGATCAGTGGAATTGACTAGATAAGAAAGGATTGGAAAGGATTGAAGTCAGTGAACCACTGTTTGATCAAGTGAAGAATATAAATTATTTTGTGAACCTCTTATTTATTAAAAATCATTGGAAAAGAAATCATTTTTGGCATAACTTAGGTTTAGACCAACATCTTATAAGATATAAGGTCAGAAACAATACTATATGATGATCAATTCTGATGGATGTGGCCATTTTCTTTCTTTTTTTTTTCTGAAGGTTAAGTGGGTCACACAGCTAGTGCCCAGGGTCACATAGCTAGTGATGTGGCCATTTTCAACAATGAGATGAACCAGATCAATTCCAATAGAGCAATAATGAACTGAACCAGCTACACCCAGTAAAAGAACTCTGGGAGATTCCCAATCCCTCTAATTTTGTCTGCCTGCATTTTGGATTTCCTTCACAGGCTAATTTTACACTATTTCAAAGTCCGGTTCTTTTTGTATAGTAAAACAACTGTTTGGACATGTATACATAAATTGTATTTAATTTATACTTTAACATATTGAGCATGTGTTGGTCAACCTGCCATTTGGAGGGGGGAGAAGGAGGGGAAAAATTAGAACAAAAGATTTGTTCATGTTGTAAAATTACCCATGCATATATCTGGTAAATAAAAACTATTAAATAAAAAAATTTTAAAAAAGATATAAGGTCAGAGTGGATTCATGACCTACATATTAAAACTCACATGATAAAAAATGAAAAATTAGAAAAGAACCAGATCAAGTACTTTTCATTGGTATAATTAGGGAGAGAATTATAACCAGATAAGAATGAACATAAAAGTTAAATTTCAGTTACATGGCAGTGAAAAGCTGTTGCATGAACAAAAATCAGGCAACCAAGTTAATAAAGGAAGTGGTTGATAAACAAAAAAAAATCTTTGTGTCAAGTTTTTCTGAGAAGGTTCTTATTGAAGAAATACAATAACAAAAAGCCTGTCAAAAGATATGTACAAATGGTTCTCAAAAGAAAACTGCATGTTATTAGTTATTTTAAAGATTGCAAACCAGGGGTGCATTTAAGAGAAATTCAAAACAATTTGTGGTTCTTTGCCTTACATCCAGAAAATTGACAGAAAAGACAAAAGATGGAAATAGTCAATGTTGATGCAGGTGTGGCAAAATATTAGTGTATTAGTGGCAAAAATTAGGTATATTAATGAAAAAATTGGCATATTGGAGCTGGGAATTGGTCCAACCATTCTGCAAAGCTATTTGAAATTATACTAAGAAAATGACTAAAATATCCATCCACCTAGAGATCCCAAGTAAGTCAATGATACAAAATAATGTCTTAAAGACCCCCAAAATACTTATAGCAACACTTTATAGTATCAAAGAACTGGGAAGAAAGTAAAAGCCCACCAATGCAGAATGACTAAACAAAATTTGGTACACTATTGAACATTTACAGTGCTGTAAAAACAAAACAAAACAAAACAAAAAACCAACAACAACAACAACAAAAACAAAAATTAAAAAAAAAAACTCAAAAGGATGAAAATAAAATAATGGGAAGTTAAAAAAACAGAACCACGAAATTAATTTACATAGTGACTCTACTAATTTCAATAGAAAGAAAAACAGTAACACAAATAAAAACTTAATATGGAAAATTTAAATGAATAAAGATTCCTAAAGAAGAGTTGTAAGAGTGCACTTCTATCCCTTTTTTTCTTAGCGTATAGATGTGGAATACTGTATTTAAGTTGAATCACGTTGATATATTTTTTAGTTTTGACAAACAATTTTTTAATATCTTCTAAAGAATGGCTTTCAGAGAGAGGATAGAGGAAAAGTGATATAAAAAGATATCAAGAATTTTTTTTAAAAAGTAAGTTGTTATTTAAATGTTTTCAACGTCCACCTTAGGCCATGTCTCCAATTCATGAGAGGTTTTAAAAATAGAATTAATAATAATTTAAAGCAAATCTTTAATAGGCTATGTTTATTTCAATTTAGTTCAATAAACATTTATAACAGGCTTCTTATGTTTAGGCACTGTGATAAGCCTTAAGATTCCAAAGAGAAAACAAAAGGAACAAAAACTCCAACAACAAACCCAAACTAAATCTGCCTTCAAGTAGCTTACATTCTAAACACAATTTATGCTGGTTTTCATGATTTCTGAAGGAGGGTGAATTTAAGACACAGAAACACTGATGATACCTGGCATTTATATAGCATGTTAAGGCTGACAAAGCACTTTGCCTATCATCTCATTTGAGCCTCCACACAACCCTGTGAGATAGATGCTAGAGTATCATAATCCCTATTTAATAGAAGAAGAGCCAAAAGCTCAGAAAGGAAAGTGACGGGTCTATGAAGACACTGACTGTTATCAGAAGTAGGATTCAAATTCACAATTGTATCACGCTCTACAACTTCACCCCTACTTTATTCGACTTCAGTTATAGGGCAAAAATATTCAGTGATAAAGCCAGCATTCATGCGCCCTGTTAGCTTGTGTTTTTGCCTCCGTGAGTTATTTACTATATTCGAAGTGTCCCGTCTGGGAATAGATACAAGAGTAACTTTTCTTCCTGATGGTCTTACGAAGATAGGGCGTTACTTCTTTTAAAGCTCTTTTCTTAGCTAATGATCACAGCTAGCATTAAACGATCAGGGGTGAATGCGGAATGGTCACCTCCCAGGATCTAGTCATCTAGACAGGCACGAAGCCATTCATGAGTTCACTTTTCTATTTAGAGAACCATGTCAGCTAGAAATGCCTCTACTGCCCCTTCCCCCAGCATGCTTGTTGACAGAAGCGCCAAAATAGACCCTCTGAGTAAGAGGCAGCTTTATAAGCCTTCCAGCTGCTGATTTCACACCAGAAAGTCAAGAAAGCAAAGGAGGCAGTTGGATAAAGAAGGTTAACATAGGCTGGTGACCACGAAGGACAACAAGGAGATTGAACAAGGGCTCTGGGTATAGAGTGGAGTTGGATGTTTGAAGGAGCTATCCTTGGATTTCTCGTTTGTTACTTTGTTACGCTAAGATGAACGTGCAGGCTTGTTCTCGGTGTGGGTACGGGGTTTATCCTGCTGAAAAGATCAACTGTATAGATCAGGTTAGTAGTATATTTCTTTGGTCTTTGAAATTTATTATTAAATAAAATTTACTATTACTTTTTTTTTTTTACCTAAGCAAAAACTCCTGCGCATTTTGAAGCGGATGGATATCCCCATCTTCTTCCCTCGTGTTTGTTTCCAAGGGGGAAACATAACTTGTCTTTATCATCTTGAAAGAAAAGATGCTAATCTTTTGATTTAATTATGATAACTGTGTTTTTTAATCTTCTCTCTTGCCCAAATTCCAGGGTGACTGAAACTTAATAACTGTATTTTACTCTTGATCATATCTGAGTATTTGGAAATTATGGAATCTCCCTTTCTCTTTTCTGTATGGTTTCTCTAGACATGGCACAAAGCTTGTTTTCACTGTGAGGTCTGCAAGATGATGCTAAGTGTCAATAATTTTGTGAGTCACCAGAAGAAGCCTTATTGTTATGCGTAAGTTTGTGGCTTTCTCCTCTCTGCTCACCCCCATCCTTTTTTAAACATCCTTTTGAACCTTTTTTTTTTTTTTTTTTTTTTTTTTTGAGAATTGCTAAGAAACCACTTAAAGAAATGGTATCAGTTCTAAAGAAAAGCATATTCTTTCAAAAAATATTCTCCTAAATATAACCTGGAATACATATTGTGGAATACATCTAAGTGTAATATGCACTAAAAGAGGACCCTGGGTTTAAATATTTGGGAAAACAAATTAACCAGATAAAGATCAGCATTGCCCCTTAGCTCTGTAACTTATTTGTGTCACCTTGACCATATCACTTAATGTTCCTAGGTGCTGATTTTCTCATTTCAAATGAAAGTGTTGGACCAGATGACCAATATCTTAAGTCCCTTCTAATTATAAATGTGACTCTTAAGTCTGTGGAAATGTGACTCCTAAGTCTGTAGAAATGGGCAAACCCATTTAATGGCCATAAAACATGAGGGCTAGGGTTTTGGGAAAATAATTCCCTCCAAAGTTTTCATTTTGTAATGGCCGTTTGCTAGAGGTTTTTTTTTTTTTGTTTGTTTTGTTTTGTTTTTGTTTTTGTTTTTAAATAGGACATATGAGAATGTAGTGTATAAAAAGTGGTGGACTTGGATTTGAGAGGCCTGGATTGGAATCTAGCTCAAAGTTTCTAAAATTCTAAAAACAAAACCTAAATTAATAATTACATAATTATGATATATAAAATGTATAATATATAAATTATAATTAATTTAACTTCTAGATAATGCACTTACTGCCTTAGCCAGGTACTATACATTTAGATTATTCATGATCAAGTAGTGTTGAGCCATGAAAATTTGCTGAGAGATTAGCACTTTTCTAACTTTCTTTTGTATTTCTTTTGTGTTTTATAGACATAACCCCAAGAACAACACATTCACTAGTGTATATAGGAGCCCATTAAATATAAATTTGAAAAAGCAGTCAGAAGTAGCTAATGAGGTAAGTAATTTGATTCTTTTTTTTTTTAGAAATTATTGAAAAAATTACCTTTGTATTTAAATAGACTCTGTTTGAGAATCTTTCTCTAGACTGGATTTCATATCTATTCTCCACACTGAATCTATTTATTATTATTTCTCTTTCCCTCAACTATTCAGTGGGTTTATTTAATGAGCAATAAAGAATACATATGGTTTAAGATTCTACACAACATAAGTGACTTAACTAGTTTCATATGCTTCTACCTAATTTGATAATGATCTTATTCAGTGTAGTGAGCATACTGTTGTACTTA
The DNA here is from genome assembly GCF_048593235.1 of Sminthopsis crassicaudata. NCBI lineage: Eukaryota > Metazoa > Chordata > Mammalia > Dasyuromorphia > Dasyuridae > Sminthopsis > Sminthopsis crassicaudata. The sequence goes on along the minus strand of NC_133618.1, from coordinate 589,897,444 downwards.
ATAAATGGGATTGGTTACTGAATTGAACAAAGGACACATAGATTGATTTTTCTTCTCATCAGTGAGATTGTTTATGTGCCATGTGTATGTTTTTACTGGCATTTGGGGAGATCATTCAAATAATTTTAAATCTGTAATTCTCCAGCCTGAAAATCATTAGCTATGTTGAAGATGTAACTGTTCAGAGCTCAAGGTAGAAAAGTTTGAGACCTTCCATCCCTATTCCGTGACTAGAAAGATTTTTTTTCAATCAATCAACAAACATCTCTTAAGTACTTATTATGTACCCCAGGGTGGTATACTAATAGACAATACTTATACCTGAGTGAATTTTTAAAAACATACACCCACTTTAAAAAAACAGTTAATGACAGCACTACAGAGTGGAGTGGAAATATTGGTTCCAAAGTTGGCATCTTTGCATTAGAATCCAAGATCTCTCATTAATGAGCTATGCAAACCTAGTTTAATTACTATATCTTTCTCAACCTTGATTTCCCTATCTTTATTGAGAATATTGAATTAGGTGGTCTCTGAAAAACTTCACAGTTCTAGCATTTTATACTTCTCTATAGAAAATGTCCACAATTCAAGTACTTACTAGCTGTGTGATTCTAGGAAAGTCTTTTTAATATCTTTGACCCTCAGTTTATTTATTTGTAAAATGGAGCCATTTATTAAATGCCTACAATGTTAGGCACTGTGCAAAATTCTGGAGATAAAGAAAGAATCAAAAGACAGTCTCTGTCCTCAAGAAGCTTACAATCAAATGGAAGAGACCACATGCAAACAAAACCAGATGCATACAATATATGTGTGTGTGTGTGTGTGTGTGTGTGTGTGTGTGTGTGTATGTATATAGGAAATAATTAACAAAGGGAAGGCATTAGAGTGAAGAGTCTAGGATCAATAATAGTACCTCCCTCATGAGATTATCGTGAGGATCAATTGAGATGTTCCATGTAAAGTATTTTGGAAATCTTAAGGCACTATGCAAATGTTAGGTATCATTATTCTAGTAATTATTATCTAAAGAATAAAATTTATTTTCCCCTTTCCCTAAATAATTAGCTATTGTTGTTCAGTTGTGTCTAACTCTTCATGACCCTCTGGAACACACTGTCCATGTGGTTTTCTTGTCAAAGATTCTGGAAAGATTTGTTATTTCTTTCTCTAGTAGATGAAATTAAGGAGTTGTCTTGTCTTGTCCAGGAATAAACAGCTAATCAGTGATTGAGGCCAAATTTGAATTCAGATCTTCCTTACTCCAGGCTAAATGCTCTATTCACTGAATCACTTAGCTGTTTTTAAATAACTTATTAGTTAATGGTATTAAGCTGTTTTTCCTCCTACTTTCCAAACAGGGAAAATTGTGGGTAAAATAGAAAAATTGTAGAAAAGTAGAAAATAGTGGGTAAGGACTTGCTCTGGATTCCTTCCAAATATTACCTTGGGCCTTAGATTAATTAGCATGAATTCCACCTATTCTTCTTGTGAGTAGGGCATTATAGAAAGGTTACTGAGATTCCTGGTCTGTCCAACTGGAATAGCATAGCACCCTATTATAAAGTGTTTCAAAATAGTCTTATGAGTTATTCTCTGTCATTTTTTTTCTCAATTGAGGATTTTGACATTATAGAACATTTTACACAAAGGCTCATGAAAAAAAAATAGCCTTGCTATGTCTGAGATTTGACTGTTGATTTTTATGCATAGCTACATAAGACAGAATTTGGAATAGTGATAGGATGTCCAAATATCTAGTTGAAAAAAATAAATCAATCTCCATGACATATAGTACTTTACAATTTTTTTAAAGTTGGAGATGCATCTTTATAGTCAACATGCCATTTTTACCATTAATATTTTAAAATTTCAAAAATTTCATCTTTGTGCATTTTAGCATCTTTTTAATTTTTAATTTTTTTCTTATTATGAATTTAATCATCAAAAAACACAAAAATCCCAGTAAATAAAGTTAGCTATAGTATTTTGCAATGTATACGTTTAAAAAATGAGAGATATATTTTTAAAGTCATCTTACTTTTTTTTATCTTTGACATTTCCCAGGGGAGGGAAAAATAAGATTAACAGCATATTTTTTTCTTGCTCAATAGCATAGACTATTCAATTCTCCATCATGGTCTGCAAAAAAAATCATGCATTATTTGCTATACTTTAAAATTGGAATGGGTTCATTTTCTTTTAATGGTGTATGACAGACTGTACTGGAATGAGACAGAAATTACTACAGATTCTATTTCTACTCACAGACTGCAATCTGAGAACCTCAGAAGAGGTGGGTGTAAACTAAACAATTGGCAGCTGAGATCACTTTCCCTCCTTTACTAAGAAAAACAAATAAACACATTTCCAACAAATCCTTTCCTTTAGAGTTTCTGAATATTTAGATTTTTCTGCACCTTGGGACAGAATATAGTCTTAAGTTTTTTTACACCTTTGAAATACTTTGTTGATGCAAGAGAGTATTAGCAGTTGTGGGAAGGTTTGTCAATTCCAGTTATGATTGAAGCCAGGTTTATATTTTTTCTGTAATGGTGTTTAAAGTCATAGAAGTTAAAGGTGATAGAGACCTTAGAAGTCATTCAGTAAAATCCCCTCATTTTCTTTCTTTGTTTTTATTTTTAATAAATATTTACAGGGAAAGAATTTTCTCCTTAAATCTAGTTGGTAGGTATAAGTATAATTTCAAAACCATAATTTTTATTGATTTTTTAGTATTTTCATCATTACATTAATCACGTTATTCTCTCTTTCTTCCCAAAAAGCCATTCCTTATAACAAAAAATTAAAAAGAAAAACAGCAATTAAGTAAAATTAACCAGCCATTGAAAAAGTTTGACATTGTATGCTGAGTTCTTCACCCATGATTTCACACCTCTGCAAAGAAGTGGAAGAAGTGACTTCTCATTTTTCTTCTTTGGGGCCAAGCTTAGTCATTATAGTTTCACAGTATTAAGTTTTAAAGGTTTTATTTTAGTAATAGTTAATTTTTTTCCACTTATACCATTCCAGAAATTGTGGGTATTGTTGCCCTCGTTCTACATTCTTTACTTCGTATCAGTTTATGTAATTCTCCCTCTCCCTACTCTGAATTCACCATATTCACCCACAACTTGTTTAATATTCTCTGATCAAGAGGGTAAATGTACATTTTAAGAAGGATATTACAGTCTAGTTTCCCCTTTCCGTTCTGAGATGGGTCTTAATGAAATTGCCTCAATTCTAGTATTTAGGAATGTTTCTCCTTTCTTGAAATATCTTTAACACTAATTCTTTGTATTCTGCTGAAAAGTTTTAGGGTAAAACAGGTGAATTCTATTGATAAATTTATATTATGGAAATGAACAGTGAAAAAAATCTGCTCTGAACAGGACTAGAACTTCAAAAGTTTTTAATGCTTTGGTCTCACTTAGTAATCATGTGTTTTCAGATAGAGAATGCATCTTAGTATCTTTCTGTCCTTCTAGGTCTTGAAAAATATTGGAGCTCCTTAAAATGGTATCCTAATGGTATCAGAAGTAATCCTAATCCCAATCCAGAAATTGGATGAACTTTTCTTAGATTATAATTTCACTTAGGATTCTATACACAAACAGTATTCAAGCAGTGTTGACTAGATAAATATGGAAGGTCCCATAAGAAGGGTTCAGGATTTCTTTTTACTTCCTTTTTATTATTGTTTGGAGGTAACCCTAGGTTCTTAAAGGGTTTGGAGTACAAATTCTGTCAAGTTCTACTTGAAGCCTTTCTAAGCAGAAAAGGTGTTAGATACCAGGTGCTTGCAAATGAGCTATATAGTCTGTAGTTCATGGACTTGGTTAGTTAAGTCTTAAGGGCACCAGAAAGCTGGTCACAAAGTGCTGAATTTTTCAATATGAATTCATGAAAGTTGTCCCCTATGTTAAAGAGGACTTGTGATCTTTATTTGTGATGAGGCAACCCAGCCAATGAAATTATGGATCCTAGAAGTATTTCATCTAAAGTAAACGCATCATCGTTTAAATGAAATCTAGCCCAGTTATTTACTTCTTGATGCTTTCCCAAATTCCAATAGCAGAAAGTGGTCTTATAAATCTCATAATACCTTTTGCCCCAGCCTGTACTTTATTTTAATCTGTATTATTTCATTTGCATTCTTCTTCTTACTACATTGGATCATGCCTTATTCATCTTTTTGTCTCCCTCAGAACCTAGCATGATATTTTGAATATAACACATGCTTAATGTTTGTGGAATGAATGCTCTTACTATGACTCTGTAACTTTGACTATAAACTAACGAATTTTTGTCTTTCTCTTGTGAACCTTTCTGACAACAATTAGATAAAATATGGAAAAGATGGAGAACAGTTTAAATCTGTTTTTCACTGGGACATGAAATCCAAAGATGAGACAGCAACACATAAAATGCCAGAATTGGCAAATGAGGTAAGATAATAGAGATGAGAGGGCTTGGAAAGAGATATGTTATTAAAGATGCTAGTTTTAAAAAAATATTTAGGGGGCAGCTGGGTGGTGCAGTGGATAGAGCACCAGCCTTGAATTCAGGAGGACCCGAGTTCAAATCTGATCTCAGACACTTAACACTTCCTAGCTGTGTGACCCTGGGCAAGTCACTTAACCCCAGCCTCAGGGGAAAAAAAATTAATTAAATTAATTTTTGTTGCAGGCTTTGAACTGTTTCTCTCCCTTCCTAACTCACATTAGAGAAGGCTACCATTTCACACACATATACACATGGGTACAGGCAAAAGCACAGTATGCATACTTCTATTTATCTGTTTTTTTCCCCTGTGGAAGTGAATATCATCTTCCTTCATAGGTCTTTTGTAATGAATCTGAATACTTATTATATTCAGAATAACTTAGTTGTACACAATTTTTTTGAACAATATTGCTGTTAGTGTATACAATGTTCTCTTGGTTTTGTTTATTGCACATTAGTATTTCATGCAATTCTTTCCAGGCTTTTCTAAAATCAACTTCCTCTTCATTTCTTAAAGCACAGCATTATTCCATCACAATCATTTACCATACTTTGTTTAGCATTCCCCAACTTACAGGCATTTCCTAAATTTCCAATTCTTTGCTACCACAAAGAGAACCACTATAAATATTTCAGAATATATAAGGGTTTTTCCCCTTTTTTACATTGATCACCTTGGTAAATAGACCTAATAGAGGAATACCTGAGTCAAAGAGTATACACAGTTTTCCATATTGTTTTCCAAAATAGTTGGATCAGTTCACAGTTCCACTAATGATGTATGTGTCCTAATTTTTCCACATCCTCTTCCAAAATTGTCATTTTCCCCTTCTGTCATTTTTGTAAATCTGATAAATGAGATGATATATCAAAGTTGTTTTAATTTGCACTTCATTTTTATATGACAATATAGTTTTGATTTCTTCATTGAAAAAACTTCCTTTTCATACTATCTATCCATTATAAATTTGACAAAGTTCTCTATATATTTGAGATATGAAGCCTTTATCTGAAAAACTATAAAATTTTATCTCAATTTTCTTCTTTCCTCCTAATCTTGGCTACATTGGTTTTATTTGTATAAAGTCATTTTAATTTATTATAATCAAAATTATACATTTTATATGTCACAATATTCTGTATTTTGTGTTTATTCATAAGTTCCTCTCCTATACATAGACCTATTGGGTAATATGTTCTAGGTTCTTCTAATTTTCTTATATCTATATTTATATCTAGGCCATCTATCCCTTTTGGTAATGGTCTTGGTAAATGGTCTATATGACAAAATATTGGTCTATACCCAATTTCTGCCAGATTCCTTTATATTTATAAACATGTCATATATGTGTGTGTGTATAAATATATACATATATGTATGTATATAAAACCAAATAGTGAATTCTTATCCCCAAAGCTTAAAACTTCACATTTGTCAAATACAAGTTACTGTAATCATTTATTACTGTGTACTGTATATCTACTCTGTTCTACTGAGCTACCTTTCTATTTCTGAGCCAATCTCAGATAGTTTTGATAATTACTTTCTTATAATATAGTTTGAGATCTGGCACTGCTAAATTTTCTTTTTTTTTTCTTTAATTTCTTTGATATTCTTGACCTATAGTTCTTCCAAGTGAATTTTATTATTATTTTTTCTAGCTCCATAAAATAATTTTTGGTAGCTTAATTGGGATGGCATTGAATAGGTAGCTTAATATAGGTATAATTGTAATTTTTTTTATTATTGGGTCTGGTCACTTATGAACAATTACATTTTATCCAATTATTTAAATCTGATCTTATTTATATAAAAAGTGTCTTGTAATTATATTTATGTAGTTCCTGGGTTTGTCTTGACAGGTATACTTCCAGATGTTTTATATTGTCTATAGTTATTTTAATTGGAGTATCTTTCACTATCACTTCTTGCAGGGTTTTGTCAGTGATATGTAAAAATGCTGATGATTTATATGGGCTTAAATTCAGATTTTAGTTATTATCATTATAGCAGTTTGCTTTTTTTAAAAAAATAGATCCACTGCCATAGCAATAATATCAATCATTTAAGTATCAATCATTGTTGCAGAGTCCCTCATGTGAAAATAGTGCTAATTATTATCTCTTCATTGAGGAATTTCACATTGAAAAGAGCAACTATGAATTTAGTAATGTTTTTTAAAAACAACTATCTACAGTTGAAAAAAAAATCTATCTTTTGACTACTTTTGTTTCCTTTACACTTAATAAAATACCTGGCAGGCAGTAGGCACTTACGGGATGTTTATTGATTGGACTGTGTGAGGCTTTCTTTAATAAGTCTATAGAACGTGTGCTTGTTTATGTATAGATTTCCTTGAAAAAACTTCAATCTCCATTATGGAAATTCCTTCCACTAATGGCATGTGATATATTGCCAACTTATCTATCACAAATAGTCAGCTAATGTGTATCAGAGACAGAACTCGATCTTTCTGCCTTCTGTGTCAGCTCACTAGCTGCCATACCATGGACTCTTACATCCATGTATTGACAAAATGAACAAGTGAGCCAGTAAGTAGAAAGAGAAAAAAAAAGAGTTTATTTGATTTTTAAAAAATCTCTGCACTTAGGTGGCCCAGTGGATGGATGACTGGGTCTGAAGGCAGGAAGACCTGAGTTTAAATATTGCATTTATGAACTGTATGTTCTTGGGCAAGTCACTTAACTTATTTGTCTGCATCAGTTTTCTTATCTGTAAAATGGGGGATAAGAAAAGCACCTACCTTGCAGAGTTGTTCTGAGGATAAAATTAGATAATATTTGTAAAATATTTTGCAAATTTGAAAGCATTATTTAAATGCAATCTATTCTTCTTTTCCTTTAGCAAGCTTATTGGGCTGCATATGATGAGGGGAATTCTTGGTCTCCTGGAACACTCCCAGACCCTGAAATTGTAAGAATGGTTGAAGCACAGAAGTCGCTAAGTGAGGTAAATGGGTTAGAAATTTCTTCTTTCTATTTAGATGTTACCTTCTACTGAGAATCTTGTCAAGTATTTATAGTAAGCACACACACACATACTATATAGATATAATAAACACCCAAACATACAAATACACATATGTATATATGTATTATGTATACATGTGCATATATAAGTATGTGTATTTTAATTATACCTGTTTTCTATTAGACAAGAAAGCCCATGAATTGTCTAGGCAAATAAGTTCCTATATATGTGTCTGTGTCTGTATGTGTGTGTGTGTGTGTGTGTATATATTTTATATATATATATACACATATATATTTCTTTCTGTAAATACTTGCCAAATATATGTGTATATGGATGTATGTAATATATATATATGTGTGTGTGTATATGTGTATATATGTGTGTATATATATACATATATATACACATAAATATGTGTGTATATACACACATATAATCATTGATAAAGTTCCCTCTAAACTCATTTGTATCGAAACTTTTTGTGCTGAGTGTTGTAGAAATTTGCTTTCCATGATGATACTTAAACATTTGCATTTATATTTTCCATTGAAATCATAACAAAAACATATAATTATATTGTATATACCTTTTTGTTATAATTTGCTAAAGATGAACACTTATTAATTCTAGATTCTCCAGCCGATATGGGAGTAGAACCCACAGAGGAAAAGGGAGCAGTTTTTCACATTGGACATTGCTTATAGTGACAGAAATGATACACATATATACAGAGAAGATGGGTCTCATTATTGAGAACAAACTTCTGCAATGCTCAGCACAAAGAGTTTCAATACAAATGAGTTTTAGAAGGAACTTTGTCAATGACATTTACTTCTTGACTTGGAAATGTTCTTACTTTAGAAAATGAATAAGCTCTTATTTTGTTATCAGTCATCTTACAGGCATTTAAATGAGCCAGAGGCCATACATTAGGTCAGAGCAATTAATTTGTCTATGATTTGCAGTTGGCATTAATTTTAAAAAGGAGCAGCTTTCTGTGTTTCTGTAGGTAAAGTTTTCATTAACACTGCAGCTTTTCCTAGTTCTCACATCCTTCTTATTACTTATCCTTTGGATAGCATTTTCCATTTTCTCATTGCTTTATAAGTAGTTTTGCTTGTCATAGTAATTTTTCTTTATTCTATCCATCTCTGATTAATGCTATCCATATATTCATATGTTAAATATATTTTATCCATATATTAAGTACATGCTTTATATTACTGTGGGGAAAAAGGCAAAGATCAAATAAGACAAGATTGTGGACCTCAGAGAGTTTATATATAATCTTGTGGAAAGGGGAAGGGAATGATATGGCTTGTACCCAAATAAATATTATTATATAAAAATGCTCAAGTGCCAATTTAAGTGTGCTATAGTGGAAAGCAGTTTGGATTTGGGATTAGATGATCAGGATTAGCATCTTGAATTTGTCACTTATTACATTTATTACCTGTATAAGTTGGATCTCTCTTGTCCTGGAGAGCTCATCTCAGAAATTAGGAATTAGCTTAAATGACCTCTAGGGCTCCTTCCAGGCCTAAATCTGTGACCCCCTGATTGAATATGGTAAATGCACAGGCACAATAGAAATCTAGTGCTTTCTGTGAGGTCCAGGGAAGAAATGATAATTTTCAGTTCATGGAATCCTCAATTGAGATAACATTTAAATTTGAATTTGAATACCAAATACGAGGTTAAGAGATAGAGCTGAATGGGGGAGAGGAAGGTGATGGCATCCCAGGAATAACAAACAATGTCAACAAAGGCACAAAGGTAGGAAAAAATGTGGAAATTGCATTATTATATATTTTAATTCACTGTCACTTGGCATTGTTTGTAACTCAAGTATGCAGAAGCCTATGAAGAACAAAGAGGAAAGGGAAGTTTTCCAGCTATGATTACACCTGCTTACCAACGAGCTAAGAAAGCCAATGAATTGGCTAGCCAGGTAAGGTCCTCTCTATTTTTTTAATGTCCTTCAATGGATTTGAGCCATTCCCTCCAGTGAGGCAGATTGCATTCTAGTATTCTGTGACTCTTATATTTCTAAGAGGGTTCTAAAAATCACATACATGTTAGGCTATCTTAAAAATAGATCATCTATATTCAAAATGGTTTAATTTATTCTCTGTACCACTTAGATAATCCTAAAATTGTGGATGAAATAAAAGAATCATGTCCTGTTTCATGGGTACTAAATTAAGAGGCAGGAAATCCAGTCTTGAACAAATCTCTTAATTTTCTGGCTGCCAATGGCCTCATCCATAAAATGGGGACAAGCATACCTTCCCTGTATTGTGGTCTTTTCTAAGTCAATGAGCCTAGCACATGCAAGAGACCTAAGGACTTAAGACACTGGTGCAGCTGCTTCCCCTGGCTTAAATGATAGATTCCTGGAGGACTGGTCATATGTGCCAGTCCGAGGTAAGAAATGAGTGCTATCACGAGTTTGGGAACTCTGTCTTCTTTCTTAGGTGCATTATAAACGTGGACATGATGAACGTGTTTCCAGGTTCACCACAGTGGCAGATACCCCTGAGCTCCTGCGTTCCAAGGCCGGTGGAAAGCTTCAAAGTGATGTAAGGACTAGAGGCTGAAACATATTTAACACATTTACAGTTTATTTTTCCTATTTCACCTAAATGGGGGAAGAACAAAAAAGTAGGAGGCAATTTAATATGGTGCCTCCATTTCAATCCTTATGAAAATCTGAGATTTTGGTTGCTCACACTCTCTGCCAATGCAACTTTTAATTTTCTCCATCTTAGTAAATGGACTCCATGAATTATTCTGGTTAAAATAAAATCACTATCCTTTGGCCAATTCCTGATGATGGGCCTTCTCTTGGACTTCCAGCCTTAAACATCTGTAGATCCATAGCTTTTCTAGGTGTCGGATCCATGTGCTTTTTTGACATAACCTTTTCAATCCCAGGGTCACTTCTATGTCATGATAAATCATTGAAATAGAGCTTTAATGTAGGACCATGTGACACTTGGAAAACACAACCTCTCTGTGCTTCAGTGTCCCCATTTGTAAAATGAAGGAGTGTCCTTCAAGGTCTCTTCTAGTTCTAATTCTGTGATTCTGTAATATAATGCCTGTGCTTATGTTGGTGGGAATTTTCTTAATCTAGCAACATGTTTGTTCTCACAGTCAGACATTTCATCTGTCGCTTCATTTACTGAATATTTTTAATTAAACATATTTTCAATTAATAAGCATTTATTTTTTTCCCTCAGCTTTCCCAATTAATTGAGAAAGAAAAATAGGAAAATGAAGCTCTTGAAACAGAGTAGTTATGTCCAAAAGTATGTTTCATTCTGCACCTTGAGTTTTTTTCCAGAAAGTGGTTCCTGGAATCATGGTTGGTCATTGCATTGATTCTGAGTTCTGAATCTTTAAAATTGTTTGTTTTCACAATGTTGTTATCATTGGATAGGTTGTTCTGCTTGTTTTACCTTGCAAAAATTTATGTAAGTCTTCCTGGTCTTTTCTGAAGCCATCCCTTTCATCATTTTTTATGGCCTCTTATCATAAGATTCTGATAGGCAAAATTCCAGATAAAATGAGTTTGGAACATCCCAGGAGAGGAAATGAGAGGAAACTGAAAAAAAAAAAAAAAAAAAGGAGAGAAGGCTGAGTTCAAGTCTCAGCTCCATTCATTATTGACTTTGTGGCTTTGGATAGGTCACAAACTCTCTCAGTTTCCACATCTGTAAAACAAAGATAGTAATATTTATATTTTCTTCCATACATGATATATGTGAATGAGAATCTGTGAGTGATTTTCTATGTAAAGATGAAATAATATGTGTGAATATGCTTTATAACTATAGAGTCCTAGAAAATGTGATATGATCATGATCAGGAAAAGAGTTATTAAATATAGATTGTTCTTATTTATACATTAAAGAAAGTTTTCAAGGACTGTCATCTAGTTTGCTTCATAGTTACTATCATAATTGTCTTGAAAGAAAAAAACATGTTTATTTAATGCTACAAATTATTAAAGCATTATTTCTAGAAAAATTCCTTTTGTAAAGCCTTCCTACTCCATGGTGCAATTATTCCGACAGTTGTGCTATATTGTGAATATGATTAGAAGCCTTCCCAGTAAGATCAGTTGTGAAACAAGGATGCTCATTGTTACCAATATTATTATAAGACAAACATAGGCTCAGCTTTGCAGTCCTGCTTTTATTTTAGCCTTGATCCAGGCCTGGGACTGAGGTCCAAATCCATATCTAGTACAAAGCCAACTTTGATTATATTTTACTTTTTCTCTTATCTGAACTTTGTGTCTCCCTTAGTATTTGGCCCAGTGTTACACCTTCACTAAACAAATTTTGTTGGAATAGGTGCAGTACATGGAAGACTATGAGCAGCAGAGAGGAAAAGGTAGCTTCCCTGCCATGATCACTCCAGGCTACCAGATCGCAAAAAGAGCCAATGAATTAGCCAGTGATGTAAGTATCCAAATGGGTGAAGAACCAAGGAAATGATTGTTACCTTGTTGGTTTGGAGTTATTGCAAGTGAATTCAGAGGTAGAGCGCATTATCATTTTTATCTTTATTTAGCATCAATATAATAGTAATGCTTGCATTGTGGAGGCTTCTAGTTACTAAGAACAATTGTTTCTGTGATTTTTCAGAATGAAACTTGACCTGATAGTTAATTTTTTGCCATTGTACAGTTATCCCTTCCACATTGTGGGTACTAGATATATGGCAATCCCCATACTGCCAACAATCTAGAAAGTCTGAGTAAAAATTTTTGGTCCTCCCTTTGTCCCTGAGAAGTCTGAAATTTTTTCTTTTATGGAACAGTAAAATATGAGTAAAGTGTTTGGTCACAGAATCACTGTTGTCTACTGCCTCCGCATGTTGCCTGTGGCTTCCATAAAATTCTCCAAAAATTCCCATTTAATTTCTCATGCTTAATCTATGGGGGAGTTCTGATGTGGAAGGGATAACTGTACTTTCTCACTCAGATGCTACTAAAGTATAGTTACTATCATAAGGGGAAAAGGAGTCCACAAAACTTTTATGTTAAAATAGTATCAAGATACTCAGAAGCTAGCCAGCAATACAGATGTATTAAGTGCCTATTGTGTGCTAGGAATCATGCTAGTCATTCAATATACTACCACAAAAGTGGCCTTCTTTTTAAAGAATAAATACAACAAGTTGATTTCTAATCTGTGGAACCCAGAATCAGGAAACATCTTAATTTCATAGTTATTAAGCCATATTTACCATATTTTATTTAGCATCTGAGAGGCAACATTGTGTAGTGGTTAAAGGGCTAAATTTTGAAATCAAGAAAAATTAGTTTCAAAACCTGTTTCTTCCCTTTAACTTTTTATTCTCAGGCAGTTTTTTTTTAAGATTATGAGGTTTAATATTGTCTGATAGAGGAAATTTCTATGCCATGTGTTTGCTTCCTTTGATGAAATCACAGATCTGGATTTTTTTTAAATAAAAATTTATTTTTACATGTCTTCTCTCCCCCATTAGATCATAAGTTCCACAAGGGTTTGAACAATTAATTATTCATCTTTGTAACATCCCTACCATCTACCACAAAGTATTGCCCAGAGTCAGCACTTAAACTTGTTCTGAAGTTTGAGTGGATGAACTTGGCTATGTTGTAAATCTGACTGTTTAGTGTCTGTAACATTTTCCTGAATTTGGAGCAAGGAGACAATTTAACTTTTTAGAGCTTTAAGCCTGGTATATCACCAACACTATTCCTCTGGCTTCTTCCTAATACCTTCATTCAGGTTAGATATCACCAACAATACTACAAGGAGATGAAGGGGAAAGCCAGCCACACAGCTGCTGGAGCTGAGGGCCCTTGGGCAAAGGAATATGGAGATCAATTTGACCAGGTATGTAATCATGATTATTTGCTGGAGGCTGGTTTGTTAATACCTTAAGAACTCATTATTTGGATTCTAATTTGGGGTAGTAGTCATTTGGATGGGTGATGATCTACTTTCTGAAAGAAAGATTTGATGAAAATATAATCACAGGGGATATATTGAACATACTTAAGAGAACAAGCTATTTTAAAGACATTTATAAAATCTGCAAATATAACAAATTTATTAAATATAAATTATTCTTATCTCTTCGTTAAGGCAGGTTCCAAGGATTGCTAATTACTAACACCTAGCTAGCCTAACAATATGCACTTGAAAGTAATAAAACTACATTTCTTTAAACTTAGTCTATAATTCAGGTGCACCAGGGATCATTCCTTGGGCAAAGAGCAGTGCTGCATAAAGTGCTGTGTAAAGGATGAATTATTCAGATATTTTACCCAGGCTCATTCTACATGAACTGAATCTGTACAGTGATTCTAACAATTGGAATGCCATTTGAAAGATATCCTTGTTTTTCTAAAATTCTATATTTTCTTCATCTAGGAAAGTGCATGACTGTTTTTGGAAGTTTTAATTTTTAAAGTGAGAGAGATAATTAAAGAGAGAGTGAGAAAGAGAAGGAGGAAAGGAGAGAGGTATTTTAGAAGAGAAGAGATAAGACTATACAAAAGAGGTATGATTGATGTTTCTTAGTTAGCCAGTACTGTATCATTTTCATGTCAGTCTTTCTGGCAGAGGTATAAAAAAGGAAACAGAAAGGAAAAACCACAAACAAATTATTCCTATTTGACTGTTAAAGAATTCTCTGTCATTTGTGGTGTTTGTATGTACTCTTAAAGTGTGTGGATATATTCATCTATCTATTAAGGCCTATTTGCAAACGGTCTAGTATTTGAAAATTGATAGATGAGATTCAATGACGTGGAGAGAAAAATGTGAATTTTTTTTGTTGTTCACTACATCTAAAAAGAATGTATATATGCAAAGAATAGAGACATGAGAAAAGCTTGCTTCCACACTAATGAATCTACAGGAATTAGGGTTTTGGGAAGGTGAACAACATTTTCTAGATATTTAAAAAATTGGAAACTGCAATGCAACAGTTTTCTGATGAATCCTTCTACACATCAACAAACACATACACATAAAGTACAGCTTTTGTCTCATAGAAATCCTGGTAATTTAGTTCTTTTAAATGAACTTCTCCAGGCTTTGTTCTAACTTAAATGAGAACAGGGAAAGCCCTGATTGACAGAATGATCGTCCACATTGTCCATCTGTTGTGGGCCCTCGGTATGATGTGGTCCCACTTACTGTGACATGGTACGATTTATAGTTTTCCTCAAGAAAAGTCAGGATAAAAGATACACACACACACACACACACACACACACACACACACACACACAGAAGTTATACATATCTCAAACCCTTTACATGTCACATTATTCACTCCTTCCTCGAAGGGGTAAGCAGGTATCTTAATCTAACCAAATATGACACATTGGGAGTGAGGTGTCAGCACTTATGTAAAATGGATAGTGTGGTTTACATAATTCATGCATTGACAGAATATCTATAAAAGAAAATTCTAGGGGAAAGGCAAGGGTCAGGTACTCTGCCTAAAATATCCATTGGACTACATTTCAGATAATCACCTGACAACTTGAAATTTTCTTTTCATAACCATGTACCAAAATTTAAAAAAGCTGTATGATAAAAACTGACTTTTGAGAGGCAATGTAGTGTGATGGACTTAGGAATCAAAATACCTAAATGTGAATTTTGACTCCACCATTTATTAGCTATGTGACCCTGATCAGATGCTTGAACTTCTTAAAATTATTTGCTTCATCTAAAAATGGAGATAATATTATTAATAGTGGTAATAATGATGGCTAGAATGTATATAACACTAAAAGGAGTTTATCCTTTAAGTTGATCCTTATCACAACTCTATGAAGTAGGTGCTACTATTATCTCCATTTTTATAAATGAGGAAATTAAAGCTAGAGTTCCTAGGGAGCTCAGTAGATAGAGGATTGGGCTTGGGATCAAGAAGACTCATCTTCCTGTGTTAAAATCTGGCTTTCGATAGCTGTGTGACCCTGGACAAGTCACATAACCCCGTTTGCCTATTTCTTCATCTGTAAAATGAGCTGGAGAAAACATGGTAAACCAACCCAGTATCTTTGCCAAGAATACCCTGAATGAGGAGGTCATGAAGAATGGGACATGACTGAAATGACACAACAACAATATAACATATACTTTATACACATGTAGTAATGACTTTCCCAGGAGGAGGACAGCTACCTCTTTCCCTGAGTGTTCTGGGGATAAGATTAATAATGGGATGATTCTTTAATTTAATTTAATAATAATTCTGGAGTGTTCCCCCTATTGTTAGCTATCATTAATGATAACTATTATCAGAAAGTTATTGAGGTAATGTGTGTGAAAAATAAGGCTTTGGAAGGACATGAGAATGTAACAATGAGGACCTGTGAAAATGTTGAAGATACACATTAACTGTAAAAGTTTGGATGCTCATGTTGAGCAAACTACTTCAGTAGAATAGAAACTCCTTGAGGGCAGAGACAATTTCACTTCTGGCTTTATATCCCCGGACCCTAGTTGTAGGTACCTAGTGGATACTTAAAGAAGGCTTATAGGATTGCATTGAATCTAATAATAATATTTATCCAATATTATCTCAAGAATATTTTCTGTCAGTGATTTTTCTTGCAAGTACTGAACTACAATGGTTTTGATAATGGTCTTTCATCATCTACTCATTCTGTGAAGTTAGCATTAACAATTAAACTTCCCACACTTCTCAGCAGGACTATTCAGAAGAATATGAAGAGGCCAGGGGAAAAGGTAGCTTTCCTGCTATGATCACGCCTGCTTATCTGAATGCGAAGAAAGCCAATGAACTAGCAAGTGATGTAAGTATAAAGCGTAGGAGACCAAAGGGCAATGGAATCAATGAAGAAACGAGCTCTTTCCACCAATGTTCTTAAAGAACCTTATATAATATGTCAATGTTGAAAGTGAGTGGGAAGAGGAAGATGCTTTGGACTATACTGCAGGAGCCTAATGTTCTAATCTTGGCTTTCCCACTAATTCTCTTTGTAAATGTAGGCAAATCACAAGGATTGCTGAAACTTTTTCTTATAAAATTTCAAAAAAGATAGACTAGATGGTCCTAAAGGTCCCTTCCAGTCTCATCATTCTCCAATTCTAGAAAACTAAAGCAACATGAATACCTAGTCCCATGTTCCTGTTTGGATCTGGGGAACTTTGAAATTGCTTTTTTAAATATTATTGGCAGTTTCCTACTCCAGTAGTAATTTGTATAAGTAAACAGAATAATTGTGTTTTGGATCAATTTGGGCTCATGCAGATATTGAAGCATCCATGCAGACATGAAATGGATTAATCTAAAATGCAAGTCTATGCAAAAGTTTCTATATAGAAGTTGTGGGTGAATATCTGATTGGGCAAATACAAGTACTGGGCATTTGATTGCAGTGGTAGGGCCTAGTCAGTAACATGATTCTACCTTATGGAGTCTCAGCCAGCTGGCATTCTTCGAAAGACAGGCTATAATTAAGCTATATATTCTCCAGTATTCAATGAAACACCCAGTATAAATTTCTAAATGCAAAAGGAAATCACAGTTAGATTATCTCTATTTCTATCCTTCCTCTCCTCTTTTTGAGAGAATCCCTGTCAAATCTTATTGAAGACTATTGTTTATTAAAGATGAAGAAGAATTCCAGATTTTGAGTCTCCTTCCTTATATAGTCATTGGCTATGCTATTATTACTTTAACTTTCTTCTGGTAAAGAGAGAAGAAGTGAAATTCAAATAGTTTTGTTTTACAGTTCATTGAGTCTACAAAGGTTTTTCACCATTTGTATGCTTAGTGGGTAGAGAATGACCAAATATATATGGGGAATACAAATCAATGTCAAAGAGAAAAGAAAAGAGTAAAGCAGCTGATTGATAATTTAAAAATGAACACTTACTATGTAGCTTTGTGTCAGATTCAGTAGATTAAAATTGTGTGCCATAAACTAATTATGGGTTGCTTTCAGACATGGCCTATGAAAGTGGTGATTTCAGACCTCCTTTTCCCATCATTTCTTTCAGATAAAATACAGGCAGGATTTCAATAAAATGAAGGGAGCTGCTCACTATCACTCACTTTCAGCCCAAGACAACTTGGTCCTAAAACGTGCCCAGAGTGTGAACAAACTTGTCAGTGAGGTAAGAATAAGAGAGAGTTACCTGTGTTTACGGGTTTACGGGAAGTGGTCTGGGTAGAGAACAAGATATTAAAATACTCTAGTTGATAAAGAATCATTATACATAGATTGGCAAATTTTCAAACATAGAGTAAGGTACAATTCATCCAACACTAAAACTCTTGTACACTTAATTGATTCCTTTATGATTCAGAAGGCTCTATGTAGCGATACCCCAAGATGATTACAAATATCAATTACCATTGCATTTTAGATGTGGGAAAGTGTCACTAGAACATATATTGAGATTTCTAGATATCAGACATGCTAAGTTTTCCTGTATGATAGCTTTCAAAGACAAGGCATTAGTTCCAAACGCTGATTTTCACTGAAACATGTTCTTATTCTCAATTACTCTACAGATCCCAATAAATGTGAATAATGAATCCCCCAAAACAATCCCATATACTCAAATTTGGACTATTTGAAATTATAATTATGTATAATGTGATTATTGGTTCCAGCCCAGTAGAAATATAGAGTATAAATTCAATTAATTCTATCATTTCAGAGGATTCTTTATTCACATTCACTGGAACTTAGCTGTATTCACTTTTTATCTGAAGTAAAAAAGTGTATTAAAAGTATTCATAATCCTGATGAGTATCAATAGTTTCAAGTCTATCCTGAAGGCTTTTCCCTAACTCTAGCTTCCAGGGACTATTCCTTTTATAAGAAAGTGTTTCATAAATACATAGAACTAGAACAAACCTTAGAAACCATGTTGTCTAATCCCCTCATTTAACAGTTTAGAAAACAGTCTCCAAGAAGGATTGTCCAAGTTCATACAAATAGTGGCAGAGATCGGACCAGAACTCAGAACTGATTCTATGATGCCTTTTCTTAGATTTAACTGCAAGATATTGTTAAATAAACAGCATCTATATTTTTAGAACTTAGGAAAATGAGTTGCTGAATATTGGGGGAGATTTTTCCTATATTATGCTTTAAGCATTTAAAAAAAGAACAAATCATAAGTATGTATTTTGTAGTTTGTCACATAAAATGCAGTTACATTTCCATTTGTAAGAGAAGGCACCAGGGAGTCTTCAGATTACTTCTAACCATGTGTTTATCTGTGGCGACAGCTCAGCTGAGACACTATTAATGGTAATAGGACTTTTTGGCCTCTCCAATTACTCATAGTAATTTGGGATTGATTTAATAGTTACTGCATAGTATTTCCCATTCTACTATGCAAGGATTCTCAAACAGTCATAAAGTAGAAGGAACTCTCCTCATCTCTTTATGGGATCTTCAGTCATAATCTATAAAACAATTATTAACTTTTTATTATGTTGTATGAATCAGATAAAATTTTGGAGGATTTGGTAAAGAGTAGATGACTAGAACTATATTGCTATGAGGTGGTTAAGGAAATCATGTTTATTTAAAAATTCTTTTAAAATTTTTTAACTTTTGGGTTGAAGATTTTCTAAGTAAGTCATTTTCAATTTCTTCAGAGGCTTTAGAGGTCAATTTGGGGTTTGATTATATTGTATCTCATGATATTTTGGTTTCTAAGGTGGAATATAAAAAAGATCTGGACAACAGTAAAGGCCACAGTATTAACTACTGCGAAACTCCTCAGTTCAGGAACGTCAGCAAGATCTCAAAATTCACCAGTGATGTAAGTTCTTAATGCTCTTACCTTAGGCCTTGTACCTCTTGCCTTCCTAGCTTCTAGAACTATTAATATGCTTAATATTAATATATTAATGTGAATTTTTCAGATAAGCATGGCAGAAACATCAGTAGCTTTTGGCTGTAGCAGTCACTACTGATAAAATGGATCATATAAGATTAAATTAGAGTTATAACTTGCTATTTTGATGCTCTGGTCAAGGAGCATTAAACATCTCCTCAAATCAATAGTGGTGAGGGAAACCCAGATACCATCTCTTAAAGTCAGGCAGATACTCTCTTAAGGTCATTGCTGGGCAGGTTCTATTTTGAAAAGGAACAAGGCAATATTGTGTGGGAAGGAGTCTCCTGCTAAGTGATTACAAAGAAACTACCCAATAATTTCCTAGTTTAATTGTTCTTTGTAACTCATATGCTGCTAATATAATACAAATTCTATAAAACTAAAACAAAATGATTTTTTTATTTGCACAGTCTTTTAAAATCATTACTTAACTTTTTGCACCCTCTAAGTTTCCATTTTTGAGGGCAATTCATAGTTGCCTTATCCCAGTATGGGCTTTATATACAATATATTTCTGACTCAGATGAAAGGATATAATAAGTGTACCTCAATTCTATAAACCATTTTTACATGATTTTATTTTATCACCTTATTTCACTTAATCATAGTCTTTAGAATTAGAAGGTATCTTAGAAATAATCTAGTTTGATCTACTTTACTCATTGAGAAATCAATAATACCAGAGTATTTTTGATAGAGGGCCATCTTTTTAAATCCCTTCAGAGAAAGGGATCTGGGTGCCTATTCAGGACAACTTGTTACACCCTTCAATCGTTGTATTCACTAGTAAATTCTCATCTATGTTATACCAGAATCTTTCTTTTTGTAACTCCATTGGATCTGTTCTGCCTTTCCTTTCTTCCCACTGGCTTTAATTTGCCTTCTCTGTCCACTGATTCTATAGAGCTAGCTTGGGAAATATTTTAAAATGTAATAGGAAAATTTATTTTTTATTAGACTTTTCTGAAGAGCAAAATGTATTAGTATGAGCAGTGATCATTAATATTATAAAGATTTCATAAATGCCCATTGACACTCATACTGTACAGAGTAATTAGGAAAAAAAATATGGTTCTTGTTCTTCAGGAAAATAGAATAAGACCACTAACTTAACTAGGTGAGTTTGGGCCGTGTTTATTATGATTTGTTGTACAAGTCTGACCATGTAACTCTCGAGTTCAAGAAGCATCAGTGATTTTTTGTTGTCTCTAGGATTGAATACAAACTCCTCTATCTGGAATTTAAAGTCCTTCACAATCTGTTTTTATCCTATGCTGTCAGGCTGATTGCACAACACTTCCTGTCAGGCACTTTTATGTTCTCACCAAACTGACCTGCTTGCTGTTTTTATAATATTCTGTCTCCCATCTTGATGCTTTTGTCCAGGTTCTCTGTCCCTCCTGCACTTGGGAACCCCAGCTCTCTTCAAGATTCAATTCACTATTCATTCAATTGTAACATTCTTTCCCCAGAAAATATTTTATATATATTTTAAATATATTTTGTATCTACTTATTTATTTACAGGTTATTCTTTTAGTAGAATTGAAGCTTCCCAAGAGTTGGGCCTTTTTTTTTGGTCATGGTACCCCCAACATGTAGACAGGGGTTCTCAAACTATGGCCCACGGGCCAGATGCAGCCTGCTGAGGATGTTTATGTGGCCCGCCAGATTATGGCAAATGGGCTGAGGGGCAGAGACAGAGTGTGAGGTTTTGCTTTTACTATAGTCCGGCCCTCCAGTGAACTGGCCCCCTTTTTAAAAAGTCTGAGGACCACTGATGTAGCATGATATATGAATGCCATATAATACGTGTTTATTGAATTGAATTTGGTCAAAACATGAAGTTTCTGATTAAAAACCAAGTTTGGATATATATATATATATATATATATATATATATATATATATATACATATATATATGTATATATGTATATAGAGATACAGAGAGATCTAAATTGATAAATATCTGTATAAAGATATAGATCTAGATAGATATCTATATATCTATATATACCACTTTATCAATATGGAGAGATATATAGATATCTTGCTAACTAGCTATCTCCAAACTTGGTTTGTGTGTTTGTATACATAAAAAACATAAAGTAGATATATTTTATTTCTTTACTTGGTTTTGTATGTGTACACACACACACACACACACACACACACACACACACACACATATATATATACATGTGTAATATGTGATGTGTATATACCAAAATGTGTGTATATATATATATATATATATATATATATATATACACACACATAATTATCTGTGTTTTAAAAAACGCAATCATCAAGAAAAAAAGTAGCTCCTAATGCTTTGTTGCAGTGTTTGGGACAGGTCTTTGTATATAGTGGGTACTCTATAAATATTGACTCCATTGATAGACCATAATCTGATTAAAATGCTACAGGTTTTCACATTGAAAGAAGAAAATTCAGCAATTGCTATCTTTTCGGATGAGGCTTGAAAAAAAAATACAGCTTCTTGGCTTTAAAGAATCTATATGTTTTTCCCTATATGTTTGCCAGGATGTACTCAACTAATGTTTTGGTATTTAATTGAAACTTTGAGTTAAAAAATGTTTAACAAATTTTTAGGGCATTGGTATAATAATAATACTTAGAATAGTAAACACCTTAACAAAGTTATAGTTCATTATTTCTCTTTTAATTTTGAGACTGAAAAAATGAGGATTATTTTTCTTTTATTGCTTTGAGTAGAAGAATGATGGAATTGAATGGTGGGTGCTTCTTTGCAGAATAAATACAAGGAAAATTATCAGAACCAACTGAAAGGCCACTATGAAGGAGTTGGCATGGATCGGCGTACTCTACATGCCATGAAGGTTGCAAATCTGGCAAGCAATGTGAGTTTTTTTTTTTTGTTTGTTTTTGTTTTTTTTCCCTGTGGAGGCCAAACTGGCCAAGAAAAAAAACAGGTGATATTTTAAGAAAGGGGAGGAGGGAATTTTGACCAGTTTTTTTTTGTACTTTTTTTCCACTATTAGAAGATGAATTTTAAAATTGACCCACCTATCATATCAGAGCTTTAAAATGAACTAATCCCTAAAATTTAAATGTTATCACCTCTGTTTCCCAAAGGATTTTTATTAATTTATTTAATTTTCAGTTCATCAAAAATGAGTAATAAAAGAAGTATTTTGATATTATTCAATACAATAAATTGTTATTAAGCTATTATGCACGTGGTGCTAAATCAGGGGTAGGGTAAGAGGATGGAAAGAGAAAGGATCATGCAGTTATAGTTTTATAGCTGGAAGGGATTATAAAGGTTATAGTTTGTCACAGCCCAGTTTCCTCACTTTACAGATGAAGAAATTGAGATTCAGAACACTTGTGAGTTGATCAATGTTGCACAAATAGTATATATGAGAAGTGGGATTTTAATCCAAATCCTTTGACTCCAGAGTCAGTGCTCTCTCTACTGTATTAGATATAGCAAAGGTAAAAGCCAATTGGTATTATATCAATTGAATAAAATAAATAGACTCAACCAGCATTTTTTTAAAAAAACACGCAAATAATTTAATTTTCTTATTTGTTTTCTTATTTGATCTTGAACTCACTTTGGTGTTGGTTTTTTTTTATGTATGATAGTTAAAGAATTTATGATTTTCTCCATTCTCCAAACTTGTATTTGTTTTTATTGTTTTCTATTTCAGATAGCCTATAAATCTGATTATAAACATGACAACATTGATTACAACTACCCAGCAACTCTTACTCCTTCCTATCAGACAACCATGAAACTCATTCCCTTGAAAGATGTAAGTTGATTTCCAAGATCCCCTTTTGCTTTTGTTGCTTAGTCATTTTTCAGAAATATCCTACTCTTTGTGACCCTTTAGGGGATTTACTTGGTGAAGATACTGGAAGGGTTTGCCATCCCTTCTCCAGCTCATTTTATAGATGAGGAAACTGAGACAAACCAAGTGATGTGATTTGCCCACGGTCACACATCTAATAAGTGTCTGAGGCCAGATTTGAACTCAGAAAAATGAATCTTCTTGACTCTAGACCCAGGATTCTATCCATTGACCCACCTAACTTAATACTCTTCTAATAAAGATGAAAGGAAGCAACAAAATTGAATGTTTTAAGGCAGTTGATTAAAAAAAGAAAAAGTGAAAGTTTATAAATGTCAGAAAGTTGGTTTAGGCTGATTTTTCACTGATTTATTATAATTTTGCTCTACTATGTTATGCTATCCATTTCTTTGGTTGACATTTTAATTTATCTGCTGAAAACAGATAACTTATTTTTTTCTGCAAACACTATTTAGAAATGATTGGGTCCTTTTAAAATGTCCTTTGTGGGGCAGAATCCTTCTGATCCAGCAGATTTATTTAGACATGAAAATCCAGAATGAAGATTTTCTGATTTATGCTACAAAATAACAGGGTTTGTCATTATGTGGATTTGGATACAAACAGAAATCTCAGTCAGGTCACACCCCACAAATATATCTGTTGTTTGCTAAGAATATCTGAACATGGTTCTTATTATCAATTTTTATAGAGGCAGGTGGTAGTATAGATAAAGAACTGGACTTGGAATTAGGAATACCTGGGTCCATGTTCAGCCTCAGAGATTTATTATCTGTGTGACCCTGGGCAAATCAACCACTTTCAATATCAATTTTCCCATTTGTAAAATGAAGAGGTTGGATTTAATAGCTTTTAAGATCCTTTCCAGAACTGAATCCGTGATCCTATCATGCTGTTTCTGTCCCTCAAGGATGGAACTGTAGAGTCTTGTTGGACAAAAATGTGAAAAAAAAAAACAAAAAAAAAACATATTGCATTTTTTTCTCAATTGTAGTTAAAATTAGGGATAGATTAGTTAGGTAAGCTACTTCAGATACAACACTCAGGGAGCACTACAAGGGATGCTTTTTTAAAATTAATTTTATAATTATAAATTTTTTGACAGTATATATGTCAATTTTTTATAACATTATCCCTTGTTTTCATTTTTCCTACAAGGGATATTTTTTATAATTTCTTTTAAAAAATGCATAAATTCTAATGACTGAAAATAGGGTTTTTCCATGACACACAGTTCTTTAGCTTTGGATGTATTATAGAGTAGACTCAAAGCTTCCTGTGTACAGTACCAGAGGAGGAACTCAATTTTCAAATGAGGGTTGTGTGGGTGTGTGTGTGTGATTTTTACAAGTTTGCATAAGAAATACTAACATCTTGTCCCTACTCTGTCTCTGTCCCAGAACCATTAAGGCAGACTAATGGAGAAGAAATGGGAGTTAAATTAGAGGTACTTAGTTAAAGGGAATTCCATTTAGAAGGATTTTTTTTTGTCAACATTAAATATCATTAAAATTAGACTTCATTCTATGGCAAAGAACCCTTCAGAACCTAGATTGAAGCAATATACATGCATTTCTGATGTTGCAAGGAAGTGATTAACTATGCTGACTGTTAATTATGTCCTACAGTGAAAAATAATTGTATTCTGCTCTGTATTTAATACCTAGTTATCTGTCAGGCATATGCAGCTTAAAAATATATTTTTCATTACATTTAATCTTGCAGAACTCAAAATCCTAATTCATTTCTTATGAGATGATCATTTTTGCTACAGAATTAATATATTAGGAAGCTAGCTAATCTCATTAGTGGTTGACATTGAAATAACTTTATTATTATTATTATTATTTTTACTTTCCCCTATATTCCAGTCTCAGAGCATGCAAAAACTTCATGCTAAATCATTACCTACAAGTCTAATAGTATTTCCATCATTCACTTACAAAGGTGATACAGGACTAATACTAGAGCACTGCTAGATTGTCATGTACTTTGAATTATTTCTAAAACAGGTATCGCCACTTTATAAGTGGGCCATGTTTTAGAAGTTCCTTTACAAACAAAAATGTTTGGAACATTAAATACAATTTTCCTAGAAGCCTAGATTGACCTACAGCAACCTATTGAAGCCATAATGGATTAGTATTATTAGAAGCATGAACCTTGCCACAATTTTCTCCTTTTAAGTTTGGCATTCTTCAGCCTTCCGTTCTGCTCTCTTCTTGCCCTCGTTTGGATACCTTCATGTTGTTCTGAGTCACCCCATTACTCAAGGTTGTTCATAACCTTGTTTGTCTTCATGTTCCTCAGACTTTAGCCAGGCCCAGACGCAAGCAGCATCAGTAGGAGTTGGTCAGTCCAGTTGGTTGGCAGGACATAACACCTATCCCTAAAGGCAGGTTCATAAATTTATTCATAGACCAAGAAGAATGCTGAGAGATTATTCGGGGATGATCTAGTGGATATAAAGGGAAGAGACATTAAAATTGTCCTCAAATAGAGTAATCTTCTTTCCCTTTTATAAAAAGTCATGTCAATTATTTTCATTGATTGTGATTTTTTCACTTTTCAGTGTATAGTATTATTTTTATATTTTACAAAATCTATTCTAAATCATATCTTCTGTCTCCAAGCATTACTTTGTGCTCATATTAGTAAGCTGATGAGTTAATAATTAGTGAGGACACCATCCAACAACCAAGCAAACGTTGTCTACTTATTTATATGAGAACAAGTTGATTTCTATAATGTCTCCTTTTGATCCAGGTCAACTATAGGCAGAGCATTGACAAGTTGAAGTACAGCTCCGTGACCAATACTCCCCAGATTGTCCAAGCCAAGAAGAACGCACAACAACTCAGTCATGTAAGGGGGATACCACTGACCACTAAGTTATTCCTGACTCTTGGCGGCCAATTGGGAACATTGCGATCACCTTCATTTTACTTCTCTTTATCCAACGGGCTTTTGGCCACCTTGAGATTCTCCTTTGATGATCACCCATGTGAATATGGAGAAACTGATGTCATATTGTTTTTCACAGACTCAAATAACTCCCATTTTTTATATGTTTTAAAGTTTGCAGAGGGCTTCACGTAACATTTTCTAATTTGATCATAACAGTAATCCTGGGAAGGACATGCAATTGTTATCCCCATTTTACAGATAAAGGAATAAGTAATTTGTTCTGGGTCAGATGAGCAGTAAATGTCTGAAATGTGATTTGTACTTGGCTGATAATGGCTCCACACTCAGTTCTTCATCTTGTATGCTTCCATTAAAAGAATGATTCTGATGTTTTTTAGTAAAATCTATCAAATCATTCAGTCAGTTTAATATCTTCTAGAGGCAGCTGTTGGTTCACTAGTTTGAGCATGTTCTGGAGTTGGAGAAGAGTTAAAATTTGGCCTCAGGCACTTACTAGCTATGTGACCCTGGGCAACTCACTTAACTCCATTTGCCTCAGTTTCCTCAACTGTAAAAGTGGAGATAATAATAGTACCTATCTTGCAGAGTTTTTGTGAGAATCAAATTAGATAACTTTTGTAAGCTTCTTAGCCTGGCACAAAGTAAATACTACATGAAGATTAGTATAATTATTATTCTTTTTAGATGCTTAGCACTGTTCTTGTCACACATTAAGCACTATTCAAATATTAGTTATCATTATTATTACTAAATGCTTAACACTATGGCTGGAAGATACTAAGCACTATATAAATATCAGCTATAATTATTATTAAATGCTTAGTACTATGCCTAGCACATGGTAAGCTCTAGCTATTAGTATTATTAAATGTTTATCAGTATGCCTGACACATAGTGAGCACTATATAAATATTCGCTATTATCGTTGTTGTTGTTGTTGATAAATACTACTGTGCCTAGAAAATAGGAAGTACTATATAAATACTAGCTGTTATTATTATCAAATGATTAGCACTATCTGGCACACAGTGAGCACTATGTAAATTTATATCAAGTAATTTGTAAAATTGCTTCATTCACAACCTTCTTAAGAGGTAAGTGGGGGTGATGATTATATAAAGCATTTCAATAAATAGAAAATGTAATTATTTAATAACAGAGATAATAATAATAATAATAATAACTAATAGCCAACATTTTATGGCACTTTCTGCCAGTCAATGAATAATAACACCAAATGAATAATAACAACCAAATATAATAACCAAATAATAACACCAAAATAACCACAGCTTATATTTGTAAAATGTTTTATTTTGTGAAGTCTTTTTTTTCTGGAAGTCATCTCATTTAATTCTCACAATGACAGCTTTATAAAATAGATAATGGAAGCATTACTTTTAAGATAAAGAAACTGAGAATCAGAGAAGGAGAAAAATTTGTCTTGTCACATGGCTAATAAATCTTAGAATTCAAACTCAGATCTTCTGGCTACAGTCCTGGGTGCCTTTCACTATGGGGCTGCTTCTGATCTCCTAGAACTCTCAAGCAGCAATGGAGACACAGCAAGAAGTGAGAAGTTCTTCAACCCCCCTGACTTCTTCCGTTCCTTTGGGGCAAATCCGGGAGCCCAGTAGGTCTGGGCTTATGTTCCAGCCCTCTCTACCTTAGTCCAATTTAGCCTCTGACCTTGGGCAAACTACTTTTATTTCTCCAAGACTCAGTTTCTTTATCTCTAAACTAAACAGATGGGACACAATGGTTTCTAGGGTTGTTATATTGTAGCTATAATTTTCTATGTTCATTTTTTGGGTGGTTTTAGTTACACCTGTCTTCTCTATTATATCCTTTTAAAAACATCATCATTCACCAAATTATAGTCATTTTGGAGTTTCCTTCCTTCTCTTCCTTTTTTTCTCTCCTCCTTTTCTCTTTTTCTTTTTCCTTTTCTTCCTCACCCAACTTCAGGATCACTAATTTGATTGAGGAGGAGAATGCCCATAGCTTTTTTCTTTTGGTATAAGTTAAGGGAACATGTTTGTATTTGACCTACTTAGAAACATGGAACTCACAACTTGATATTTGGGGTCCTAACAGGTGAATTACCGGGCAGATTATGAGAAAAACAAGTTGAATTACACCCTGCCACAAGATGTACCTCATTTAGTAAAAGCGAGAGCCAATGCTGAACTCTTCAGTGAGGTAAGCAAACCAAGTGCCTAAACAGGAGCTGCTTCCATCAATTCCACAGACATGTCAAGTTCATTTGTCACATGCATATATATATATATATATATATATATACACACACCACAAACAGGGGTACAGTAGACAAACTGAATGAAGTAGAAAAATCTGGTACTTATAAGCATAGAAATATATATTGAATCCATAGGAGGAGATGGGATGTCTATGGGAGACAGCCTGAAGTACAGAAGACCTAGGGCAGAGCACAAGGGGACCCTCACTCTGCGGAAATTAGATGGGCATTAATGCACTAGAGATGCTGAGGGAGGTCAGGCAGTTTGGAGGAGGACCAGGATTGGCCTGGGTCACAGAAGCCAAGGGAGGAGAAATTATGATGAGGAAAAGGATGAAGTAGCAGACAGAGGTGAAAATAGGAGCTTTGTCTTTGGAATAACAAAGCAGCAGCTAGGGTAGAGCACTGGACTAGAGTTAGGAAGGTGCATCCCCATGAATTTAAACTTGGTCTCAGATACTAATTGAGTGACTCTGGGGAAGTCACTTAATCCTGTTTGCCTCAGTTTCCTCATCTGTAGAAGGAGATGGAGAAGGAAATAGCCAACCACCCCAATATCGTTGCCAAGAAAACCCCAAAAGGGGACCCACAAAGAGTAGGACCCAACTGAAAAAAATTAAACAATCACAGCAATAAGTGTGACAAAGCACTCCAGAACAAGCATATGGTAAAAGCCTCAGAGAGGATTAGGGGGGAAAAATCATCCTAGTCTGCAACACAGTAGTGTCCTACTTGTAAGTGCTTCCA
Source organism: Sminthopsis crassicaudata (assembly GCF_048593235.1). NCBI lineage: Eukaryota > Metazoa > Chordata > Mammalia > Dasyuromorphia > Dasyuridae > Sminthopsis > Sminthopsis crassicaudata. The sequence goes on along the minus strand of NC_133618.1, from coordinate 589,868,220 downwards.
GGTTCCTAGGTGCTAAATTGTAGTATATGAGTGCTGATTCTAAATACTTGGAGGACTGAAAGTATCGTCATTGTTTTCTCTGTTCTATCATCCTCTAAATGAGACTCCTTGGGGCAAAGCTCTGGTTCCCTTACCCTAGTTTTGACTCTGGGCTGCAGAAGAGTTAAGGAGAATGGGGACTAAGAATCAGCTTTTGCAGTTTAGAGATTGTTGATAACTTTGGAAAGAACAATTTCAGTTGGGCAAGTAGGTTGGAGCCCGGACTGTGAGGGACAGAGTCACGCATTGTGGTGAGAAATAAAGGTCTAAAGGTCTCAAGGGTAGGAGATTCTTTCTGGACATTTAACAGCCAAAAAAAAAGGAGAAAGAGAGGATGCTTGGGAAGATGGAAGGGTCAAAGGGAGAATTTCTTCAGAATGAATTATGTATTTGATCATATTTGTAAGTGGTGGAGAAAAGAAAGTAAATGAGGAAGGATTGAAGATGAGACAGGAAGACAGAGGCAAAGAGATAAACACTCAGAGACAGAGGCATATGTATATAGATATATAGATATAGATATATATATACATAGAGAGAGAGAAATAAACACAGAGACACAGAAAACACACACACACACACATATATAAACAGAGAGAACACAGAAAGAGACAGAGAAATACACACACACATAGATAGATAGATAGATAGATGTAAACATAGAGACAGAAACAGAGACACATATAAGTATATATGCATATAAGGAGAGACAAAGGCATACATATATGCATATACACATATATATGGAGAGATAGAGACATACATATGTATGTGTGTTTACATATGTAAATTATATATATATATATGTAGAGAGAGAGACAGAGAGACAGAGACAGAGAGACAGAGACAGAGAGACAGAGACAGAAACATACATTTTGTATATATACATATATAGGAAGAGACACTGAGACATACATATATGTACACACACACACATAAAGAGATAGATGAACAGACATTCAGAAACAGAGAGGCAGAGAGAGACAAAGACTGAAACAGAGAAAATATTATCAATTGGGCGAGCTCTTACAGGAGATGGGAAGAGGGCTTCTGTAGTAAGGGATGGATGTTGTAGCAGAGTTTTTGTACATGGAGTGAGGATATTGAGGAAATTTATGACAAATGGCCTCCATTTTCCCAGTTAAGTAGGAAGTGAGGATATTTGTTGTGAGAAGAAGTGCTGGGGAGATATAGAGAAGAGAGGATTATGAACAACCACAAAGGAGGGTGGGAGAGTCAGTCGGGCTGCTCACTTCAGCAGCACATATACTAAAATTGGAATGACCCAGAGAAGATTAGCATGGCCCCCGAACAAAGAGAATGCACAAATTCATGAACGATTCCATATGTTAAAGAACAACAACAACAACAAAAAAAAAAAAAAAAAAAAAAAAGGAAAAAAATGAGAACTTGTGGTTCTGAATTCATAACAAATGTCCCCAGCACAGTTTAATGCTTCCTCCAGTTGACTCAGGAGCATGGAGTGAGTAGAGGCAGTGGGTAGTGAGAGTGATGGAGGAAGGTATCTCCTAGTAGGTTAAGGGCAGCAGAGACAAAAAGGGAAGGAAGTAAAAGGCGGAGACGAATATGCAAGGACATCAGTCAACTTTTCCAGGCTGAGAGACAAATCAGACTAGAGCACGACTAGATTGGGAGAATAGCAAGGGGTGGAGGAGGCAACTGGAAGATGCTGTGAGGATGAAAAATAGCTTTGAGAAAATTGGGGCAAGGAGAGACACGGAAGGAGGAGATCATGATCACAGAGAGAAATCAGAATTCAAAATACTGTAGGTGACATAGTGACAAAAGTGCTGAGTTTTAAGGTACGATCTTCAGGCTATACTATGGTGTAGCGGGTTTGCAGTCTGTATGAGCAGAGGAAATAACCACACTCAGTGATATTACAAATCTTTTGAAGTATTGATATATTATCATTATTTCATTTGGATCTATAATTGTCCCCGAATTGTGATTTCATCGGCTTATTTCTGATGTGCAAACTTCCTTAATCTGTGCAGATCAACAATTTCTTTGCAAGTTAGTAGTCTTGGAGAGATGCTTTGATCATGGTCTCATATGCATTTAGGGTGGATTTGAAATCAAGTTCTTGATTGCAAGCCACATACTGAAAGGATTCTCAGTTGTATATTATGAAATTTATCTGCCTTGATTTAGATGTAATAAACATTCATAACATCCACCTTACTGATACTATTCACATAATATCAATAATATTAAATCTGGTCACCATAATTTACATATTATTAATATTTGCAACATTAACATGGTTGATTATATTCATTATCCATCAACATAATATTAAATTTAATTTTTAATATTGTCAGTATTCATTATGTTCATGTTTATATACATAAATATAAATATGTAATATTTACATACTGTCATTTACTTATCTTAATTTAGATATATAGCTCCCTTTATTATGGACTCGTAATGATAATAAAAATAATAATGATAATACAATAGCAAAAATTCTAATTCTGATAGCCCATTTTTCTGTATCTCAGGGAAGATAGAGACTTTCTTCTTTCTTTTCACTTTTTCACTTCGACTTTAAGCAAGGCTGCCAATAGCTACTTCTATTCACCTGGTGCTTTCCTTTATCAGGTTAAGTACAAAGAAGGTTGGGAGAAGACAAAAGGCCGAGGGTTTGAGATGAAGCTGGATGCCATGCCTTTGTTGGCTGCCAAAGCCTCGGGGGAGCTTGCCAGCAACGTAGGTTTTACCTCATTAACTTGTAAATGCATAAGAAATTGTTGCGATGAGGTGTTAGTGGTCATGTGGGGAAAATAATGATTGCTGGGTTGCATTTTAAAGTTGCAGAACTTCTAATACTTTCATCCTATTCTGGATTTGATAAATATTGAGAGATGCTTTAAATTTTTTTCCTTGCCATCCTTCGCCTTGCGCTTGTAACAGCCTGCCCTTTTTGGATGGCGGACTTCTCCCCCCATTCTCCCCACTCACAAGAGACTTTCTTCTTTCTCTCAAGATTAAATACAAAGAAGACTATGAGAAAACAAAAGGCAGAGCCATGGGAACCAAAGATTCAAGGCTTTTGCACTCCCTGCAGGTGGCCAAGATGAGCAGTGAGGTAAACTATTTTTTCCTCTTACTTATGAGAGGGTTTAGGGAAAACTTCTTCAGTGAGCGTTCTTTGTCGGTCACCCTATGAGGCCATGAACCAGATAGAAACTCCTGCTTGAAACCCCTTCCTTAACTGAACTGAGGGCGAGATCGGAGGGGTGCAACCTTTGTTCATTAGTCGTGACTTGCGGCTATCATTTCAGAGTAATTCAGGGATGGTTCTTGAGAGGGAGAAATAATAAATAAAGTTCAGGAAGTTCAGTCACACAATAAACAGGGTTTGAGAAGACTCTCATCTTATTTTAAGAATGTAAGAGCAATGGATTTGGAATTAAGAATAACTTGGGTTCAAATTTCATGCGACTATAGACACAATTCACTTTTCTGAACCACTTCCCTCCATGCAGAACATATAGAGTTGTTATAAGGATCAGATGAGATCCTGATTTTGTAAACTTGGAGGCACTATAGAAATGTCAGTTAGCATTAATATCATAATATCTCCCAACAAATATTTACTACTACTACTACTACTACTTTACTATTACCTGAAGGCTTTATAAAAATATCATTTAGCATTAATATTATGGTATCTCCCAACAAACATTTACTACTGCTACTATTACTACTACAACTATAACTACTACTACTATTAATACTACTGCTATTACTACTATTATTACTTCTACTACTACTATCACTACTACTAATACTATTACTACTACTATGATTACTACTACTACTACTATTACTACTACTGCTGTTGCTACTACTACTACTATTACTATTACTATATTACTACTACTATTACTATTACTACTACTACTGCTGTTGTTACTACTACTATTACTACTACTACCATATTACTATTACTACTACTATTATTATTATTACTATTACTATCACTATTTCTACCAATGCTATTATTATTGCTACTATTACTACTACTACTACTATCACTACTATTGCTATTAATACTATTATTATTACTACTATTGCTACTAATACTATTATTATTACTACTATTACTACTACTACTATTGCTATTATTACTACTATTACTATGGCTATTACTATTGCTATTATTACTACAACTACTATTGCTGTTACTACTATTACTACTACTATTACTATTGTTATTATTACTACTACTATTGCTATTACTACTACTACTACTATTGTTATTATTACTACTATTACTATTGCTATTATTACTACTATTACTATTGCTGTTACTACTATTACTACTACTATTACTATCACTACTACTACTATTACTGCTATTATTACTACTATTACTACTACTACTATTACTATGGCTATTACTATTGCTATTGCTACTATTACTACTACTATTACTGTTGCTATTACTACTACTACTATTGCTATTACTATTACTACTACTACTATTGCTATTACTATTATTACTACTACTATTACTACTACTACTATTGCTATTACTACTACTGCTATTGCTATTACTATTGCTATTGCTACTATTACTACTACTATTACTATTGCTATTATTATTACTACTACTACTATTGCTATTACTACTACTGCTATTACTACTACTACTATTGCTGTTACTATTATTACTATTGCTACTACTACTACTACTACTACCATCACCACCACCACTACTACAGTTGTAACTATTTAGTTGCTTTTCAGTAGTATCTGACTGTAACTCCTTTTTGGGAGGTTTCTAGACTAAGATACTAGAGTAGTTTGCTATTTCCTTTCCACCTCATTTAACAGATGAGAAAACTTCCTACTATTACTTCTACTACCAAAGTAAAGTGACTTGCTCAGGGTCCCACAGCTGGTAAGTGTCTGAGGCTGAATTTAAATTTAGGATTTCCTGACTCAAGTCCCACACTCTATCTACCAGACCACCTGCCAGCTTCCTACCATGTACCAGGCACTGATAACTCCTAAAGGTGTCTGATTCCTGTAAATGAGCCTTACTTATTTCTTGACTCCCTCATTTTTATTTCTCTGCAGCCATGTTTTAAGTCAAAAAACATTTGTGTTTCTGTGTGTGTGCATCTAAGGTTGAATACAAGAAAGGATTCCAAGAGAGTAAGACTCATTTCCACCTGCCCATGGACATGGTCAACATCCAGCACGCCAGAAAGGCCCAGGCTCTAGCCAGTGACCTGGACTACAGGAAGAAGCTGCATGTCTATACAGTGCTCCCAGAGGACATAAAAACTAACTGGGCTCAAAAAGCCTACAAGCTTCAAAGTGAGGTGAGCTTTCTGTCCATCCAGTTACCAGGTATTCCCAAATATCTTTGGGCGGAGTAACTTTAGACTTCTAGATAAACCTTAATCTTTGTCTTTCATGATTAAATCTTGAATGATTTGTCAGCCTTAGTTAATCCCTAGTTTTTCATTCTCTTAGCATTCAAAAGCCTGAGTATATATAACAGCAGAGGGCAGGTTCCTCAGAGTAGAATGTCTAAAAGTCCATTTTGGGGTCTTCTGTGATTTAACCAGAGTATCAGGAGATAGGGAGAAACTAGAATGGCTCCAGATAGGGAAAAAAGATAAGAGAACAAAGAACTTTGCTGACCCTACTTGAAAGAATGGAACAGGATCCGATCACAGAAAATCAGAGTGGGGGCCTGGAGATATTAGGAAGGTAAAGAGGTATTGACAATGAGGTGTTAGATGGAAGAAAGGATGGGAATTTTGTTACATTGCAAGGAGAGGGGGCCCTTTGTCAAAAAAGCATCAGATTGGGACCTTTAATGGTGCACAAATTAAATCATTAAGCTGGATGCAAAGTTAGCTCAATTGTTTTATTGTCTGTTGTTTGTATTAAAAGGAAGGCACATATAAGGCATGGGTTTTTTTTGTTTCCTGGTGATTTTCCTGTATCTATTTCACTTTCTCTAATTAAACCATGGTGGTTTTTCTCTTGTAGCTGCAGTACAAGGCAGACCTGACCTGGATGAAGGGAGTTGGATGGATGGCAGAGGGGAGTCTCAACATAGAACAGGCCAAGAAGGCCGGAGAGCTGATCAGTGAGGTAACCAAGATATAATTCATTTGGTCTCTCAGACCATGTTCAGGAGATGTTAAGAGAGAACTGCTAAAATCTCTTAATTTACCTAAACTACATCCACTGACTTTTACATAAAATGAATAAAAGATGCTGCACCATTCATTTGTCATCAAGTCAAGTCAACAAGCATTTATTAAGTGTGCCAGATACCAATGGGAATACAAATAAGGCAGAAAGGCAGAACCTATTTTCAAGAAGTATGGGGATGGGAGGGGGATGATGCAAGTCAAAAAGTGACTTGCAAAAATTAGAAAGGGAAAAATTCAAGATAGTTAAGGCAGGGTATGGTACAGAAAGTCCAGACAGGAGCACAGCCTGAAGAGGAATGAGGAAGACATGACTGATCTGGGCATCTTCCTTAAAAAAGAAGTTCTGGAAGGCTCCAGCCAGTCAGAAGATGGTAAAGAGGAAGATCGTAGTTCTGATGTGTGAAAATGAGGCTTTTGTGTCAGAATAGAGAAAATCCAGGAGAATCAGGAGCATACCCTGGAAAGAAATGGAAGGATTTGAATCTATAATGCATCTTAACTGATTTTCACCCATCTAATATCCTTAGATTGCTTAGGATAGATCCTATATAAAGCCAATGAAGTTTTATTCCTCCTCCACTTTTTAAATAAAGGCTGCATTTGAATTCTAATTTCAATTAAAAGATTTGTGTTATACAGGTCACTGAAGTTCTTTGAAATTCACAGAAGAAATGTATTTCTTTCCTTAGCAACAAACAAATTTATTTCTGACTTAAAGTGTGAGAAATTTAAACCTCAGAAAAAAAAAGTAGAGAATAGAAGGTAATGAAAGACTTTTGGAAATACTGTATTTGGAAACTTGTCAAACCTCTGCCAGCATTAGGGAACACTGGAATCTTGGAAGGGACTCGTGTTCCTGGGCGGAGAGCTGAATGCAGGCTTTCTCCAAAAGGACTTTATTTCTTGTTATCTCCAACAAGGACAATTAGCAAGGCAAAGTGGGTAGAGAATAAGGAAGATCAGAGCCCCCGCTGCGCCTCTGACACATATTGGGAAACTATGGGCAAGTCGTGTAATCTTTGCTGCCCCAGACATCCTATGTTTTTATAAATTACAGATAAATTGCTGATCTGAGTAAGTGGAGGGTATTCTACACTGAGAGTTTCCTGTACCCTACCTCCCCTATGCTGAGCGGCTCATGTACACAAAGAAGGGCAGAGGGAAGAAAAATACCCACTTGGGTCCTTGTGGCTCACTTAATTATGAAACATGCAGAAAACCACAAAATGACAGTTAGATTTCCTCCTGTGGCTTAGATATTTCTGACTCAGTCCTCCTCATAGGTAGGAGGTCGAAATATTCTTAGAGGCAGTAAAAATCAAATCTTAATCTTGAGCACATCCCTTAATTTCTTATTTGTTTCTAGGGGCTTTCTATATCAGTTCCATCATTTCTAAAATGAACATAAACTGGAATATACAGTTAGATTTGGGGAACCCCTCCCATGTAAAGATAAAATGTCTCCTTTAGCAAATCTTAGACTCAGTAAAGAAGAAATTCCTTTTCTTTGTAAGCCTCCTACATTATCCAAGTAGTTGGGATAATATTTAAATTTATGGACTAATTAATCAATCAACAATATTATTAAGCATCTGCTGTGCTCTAGGAATTATACTAAGTACTGTGGGCAACATATGAGGAATTATTAATAAAAATTTGGTCAACTGAAATGGATTTATGTACCCTCAATGTATCTTTGTGTCATGGTATTTTCTTTTCTTCCTTTTTTTTTTTTTTTTTTTTTTTTTTTTAAACAGAAAAGATACAGGCAGAGGGCTGATGCTCTGAAGTTCACCAGTGTTACTGATAGTTCCCAAATGGAACATGCCAAAAGAAGCCAGGAACTACAGAGCAATGTAAGCACTGAGATGGCCTTTGGAATGAGAATGTTAAGGTCGGAGGGACCTTAGAAGTCAATCCCATAAATTGAGAACCAGAGGGGTGGGCCTTAAAAGTACAAACTCCTCATATGACATATAGAGAAACTGAGACAAAGGGGTAGTAAATGACTGGAAAAAGCCAACAAAGCTTTTACCAATCCACCAAAAATATGGAAAAAATACTTTTTAGATGGGAAAACCTGGTCTGGTGGGATGGAATTATGTGTATAGAACAGAGACTTTGCCTTAGGCTTATAGTCAAGTGTTGTTTCTACTACCTATGTCACCTTGACAACTTCTCCAGTCATGTCTTCTACCATGAGTCTGGTGGACTCCTAAGGTCAAGTGCAATAGCTGGCCAAGAAAGTGAACAAAGATCAAATGCACTCTTTTTTTAAAGCATGACTTTCAAGGTTCCTCTATAACAGCTTCCCGAAGTCCTTAATTTCTATTATCTTCATGAAACACACATAAGGATGCATTTGAGGCAAATCCAAAGCTAAATTTTATTTTGGTGAAGCTGTCTTGACTCTTTCTCCCTCTCTATGTTAACTGTACCTCTGTATTTAATTATATCAAATTCAAGTCAACTTGTATGGAGACTCGGGGTCTCTCTTTGGAAAGACATTTTTATTAATGAATTGGAAAAACAAAACACAGAAAATCCACTTATCGAACTTGTAAGTGATACAAAGTTGGGATGGAGAGCATGTACTAAGGAAGAATTCAAAGTCTTACCTGATTTTTTAAAAAAGTCATCTTTACAAAGTATTTTATAAGATGGCTATGATTAGACAACAGTTCATGTGAAAAAAGATCTGGGGGTCTTAATGGACTACAGGTTCAACCAATGTGATTAGAGGCTACATTAAGAGAGTCATAATTCCCAAGGCCTGGGAAGCCATGATCTTCCATATTTTACATTTTACATCCACATTTTAAGTATTCTATATTCACTTCAGGGCACTATATTTTAAGGAAGACATCAATAAAATAGTTTCCAGGGGTGGGTAGTCTGGTTGGCAAGGGACACTTAGATCATTCTGTCTGGGGATATGTGAAAGATGGTGATAGAGAGGAAAATAGACTTTCTGAAGAGCTGTTGAATATTCTTAGTACTAGAATGAAGAAACAGGAGCAGTGGGTAGAAGTTACAGATAGTCACCTACCCGTGATATCAAGGAAAAGACTACATAGTACTGAATGGTTATTCTAGGCCTTTTTTTTCTTATGCACTGATATAAATTATCAGTTATATATACATATATATATATATGTATATCTATATATATACATATATATATATAAGTAAATACATAAAACCACACATGTATTATTAACTCCTCATTTAATTGAATTGACGACTCTTCTGTTGACATTTTCCTTTTGCTGGACAGGTGGCTTACAAGTCTGGAAATGAGCACTGTGTTCATCAATACACCATCAACAAAGATGAGCCGTTCTTCCTTCAGGCCAGAGCTAATGCCCAGCATCTCAGTGAGGTACTGGGAGAGGGATTGAATAATGTCCTTTTTTTCTCTTTTAAATGGGATTTTATGATCCCTGCTTTATTTGAAATTCTGACTGACTCAGACAATGTGATAATATCATTTAAGGTTCTATGTATTATGTGCTTGGATTGCATTCTAATCTAACTCATTTTTGAGTCCATGAAAGATCTAGTAATTGGGGAACTACCAGCATGGAAAGTCCCTCCAAAAACACAGATTGTAACCTGGCTGTGGCTTAGTAACTAAGTCTTAGGGGATTGCCCTACTTCTAACTCATATTTCCTTTCTGATCAATTCTTGAGGAAAGGATACTTAGTAGAATCAGTGATATATCTCAGTTATTCAAAAATCACCCAGAGAGAGAAATGATTTAATTACTACAAGATTGTAAACTCCCAGTCTATGTGAACTTTATCTTTCTCTGTCAGTACCTAGCACAATGTCCTATATATAGGTGCTTAATAAGTGCTTGTGGACTTTATGAAACTGTGGATAGTTTAGAGATGTTAAGTTATTCCCTACTAGATGACTTAAAAATCAGTACTTTTATTTGTCACATAGTTTTAATGAGTTTCATTGTAGTTTCTTATGTATTGGTAGGTGACATATGGTGATTTAATTTCCCTTCCTAATGAGGCTATTAAGAAGTCTGAAGACAAAGTCTCCGCTAAAGATTAATTTTTTTAAAAAAATGATATCTCTTTAGAAACTGTATAAGAGCAGCTGGGAAAAACAGAAGGCAAAAGGATTTGAACTTCGCCTGGACTCCTTGTCTTTTCTGTCAGCCAAGGCCAAGAGGGACCTAGCGAGTGATGTGAGTGGTTATTCAAGCTTTTAGAATGGATAATTGAATCATTGACTATTACAGTTCCCAGAGACTTTACAGACCATCGAGTGAAGTCTTTCATTTTAGAATCGATAAAACAGAGAATCAGAGAGGGGAAAGCCTGGGATTTACAGAAAGAAGGGACTTAGAGATCACCTAGTGCCATACTCTCATTTTAAACATAATAAAAAAGCCCAAAGAGATGTGAAATGTCTTGCTCAGGACCACACAAGTACCCCTGAAGCATAGTTAAGATGGAACCCAGATATTTTGACTTCAAATCCAATAGAATGCTGAATTTATAGGCAGAAAGGTGTGGGTTTGATCTCCGCCTCAGACACTAATATCTTTTGTCTAAGTTTCTTTGTCTATAAGATGGGGACAAAAAAGGCACGTACCTCAGTCTTGTGAAGGCCAAATGAGATTAGCAAAGAGCACCACATAAATGTGAACCATTGTTATAATTATGCCATCTGTCTTTCAAGTAATTTGCCCAAAGTCAAATAGTCAGGCCCAACTAGAACCCCAAAATATATATGTATGTATATATACATACATATATATATATATATATATATATATATATATATATATATATATATATATATATATATATATATACACAGAGAGGAGAGAACATTTTATTTTTCCCTAATTATACATTAAAATAGTTTTTTTTTGACATTTAAAAAATGTTTTGAGTTCTAAATTCTGTCCCTCATTTTCCCACTGCCTGAGATGGTAAGCAATCTGATATAGATTATACATGTGCAATTATGTAAACCATCTCCATATTAATCATTTTGTACAAAAGGACTTGAGGACAAAAGAATGAAAGAAAAAAGTGAAAATAGCATGATTTACTTTGCATTCATACAGTTTTACTTCTTTCACATAGTACTTTTAAGTTAAAAACAATTTCACATACATAACAGTAGACATTTGTTCAGCATATCATGTTTTACATGTTTTTTTATTTATTAGTATTATTATCTTCATTTTACAGACAAGGAAGCTGAGGCAAACAGCTTTAAGTGACTTGCATTGGGTCTGAGGCTTCTATTTGATGCTTCTAGCTTTCACTCCCCTCCAGAATTTTTTTTCTGGATATTGTATTTTCTCAATCTATTTTACATTATTGAATGTCTGACCTACCTTTTCCTGGTTTAGAACCAGGGTTCTTAACCATTTTTGTCTGATTTTGGCACTCCAAAGAAATCTATGGACTACTTCTCAGAGAAATGTTTTAAAATTTATTAAAAGAAATTTTAAATTTCAGTTCAATATTAATAAAAATTAAGATGTAATTTTTTTCCTATCCAAGTTAAGACCCTCTGTTATAGAAAAATCCTTTCAACCTCCTAGAGTATTTTGCTTGTACTTAAGCAATTATTATTCTACTTTGCATTATATTTCCTTGAGCATATGTTTTCTTTCCCCTACCAGATTGCCTTGAAGGCAAAGATTGTATCTTTTTATCTTTGCAACTCCCTCAGGCCTGTTATAAGGTTTTGAACATAGTAGGTGTTCAGACAACTGAACTTGAGTTGGATTTATAGAAATGCTCCATCAGACTTGATCTGGATTTCAAATATTCTGGGAGTTTGTTTTGTAACCAATGTTGACCATAAAGTGACAAAAGGGCTTTCTGGGTGCAATAAATGTATTTTTCCTTTCTCAGGGAAATTCTCATGTGAATTTTTGTGGTTTCTTCCCATTAGATAAAGTATAAGGAGGACTTTGAGAAATCCAGAGGCAAGTTGATTGGAGCCAAGGGTGTACAGGGTGATAGTCAGATGGCTCATTCTCTCCAAGTGTCCAAGCTGCAGAGTGATCTGGAATATAAGAGAAGATTTGAAGACGTCAAAACTCAGTGTCATGTCCCCATGGATATGATCCACCTTGTCCATGCCCAGAAGGCACAACATTTAGCCACGGACATAGGATATAAGACGGCCCTGCATCAGTTTACCTCTCTGCCAACAGATATGAAGGTGGAATGGGCAAGGAAGGCATATGGTTTGCAAAGTGATGTAAGTTGCTTATTTTCATTGACCCTCCCTGATTCCCCTCCATTTAAAAGAACTATGTTCTTAGGGCTTGTTTATAGATCCAATTCAAAATGTTTAATTTACCAGTGACTTCACCCAATCATGCAATCAACAAACTTAGGTTCCTTCGGACAAAGAAATTGTGGGGCTCTTCTTCATGAGATATTTTCACAACAATTTCAAATATTCAAGGAATAGTTTCATATTCATACATTTTTCCACATAGATGTACCTGAATATGTGTGGGAAAGGCAGGAATTTGGTTTGTGTTGTCTTGTGATGGAAAAAGAGATTATAATGCAACAAATGAGCTCTGCTTTTTGGGAAATCAGGGAAAAGGTCTGGCAATGTAGAAAGCCCTTAATAAATGTTTGTTTATTGATTTATTGTTTCACCTAATTATGTATATACATATTTAAATTTAACTCAATATGGCCGAATAATGGCCGGGATCCAAAACATCAGGGCAGATGCTGCTGAATATTTCTTTTTTGGGGGAAATACATCCTCACCAGTGTGATTACTTCATGGTAGACTGGTGAACTAGTTTCAACAAGGGATCCATTTAAATGGCCATTCCTATTAAAACTCCTTGTATAATGGCAAGTAAAGAAATATTTTGCCCCATGGAGATGTGTACGAAGGAACTGAAACCACAGGAAGCATTGAATGTCTTGTGAAATTCCATCAAATAGTTTTCCACCTGCGTTCTGTTGTGCATTCTCATTTTCTTCTCCCCTGCATGTCATTTTAAAGAAGAAAACTGGTAAGACAGACAATGAGATCTGCTCCTTTCAGCTGCTGGAGTCAGGATTGAAGTCAATAATGAGGGAAAAGGTTGAGTTCCCCCCCCCTCCTCCTCATATTGCTGGGTATCACATAAAGTCATCCTAAGCAGGGATGGCTCCAATTTTTAAAAATTAATTTAAGATTTTTGAAGGGGGGGGGAGACTCTACCTGTGACTGTGCAGAAGCAGATAAAACAAAAGCGGGAGCTAATTTGACTCAGTTGGTCTCTGGGCTATGTCAGGATCCTTTAATGGTGCTTTAAATGTCTGAGCACCAACAATGGTGCATTTTTTTTTTTTCTTTGTCAGAACCAATATAGAGCCGATTTGAACTGGATGAAAGGAGCTCGATGGATAGCCACTGGGTCATTAAATGTGGAACAGGCTAAGAAGGCAGGAGAACTCATTAGTGAGGTGAGATTTCGTGACAGCATGTAACAGAACTGGCTGCATTATGTGTGCAAAATTCCTGTATAAAATTAAAATCATTTCCACTCAAAAGGCGAAGAAAAAGGCAATGCTACATGAAAGGACTCCAAACCCAGACTAGGACTGGTAATTAGAGGGAAACCACATACCAAACACGCGCCAGTAGGAGCCCATATAGCCTTTGCAAAAACAAAGTAGGTGACAAATGATATTATGAATAATAATGGCAATCAAACAGCGCTCAATTGCTACCCACTAACTTACCTTTTTAATGAAGCAACATAGGAGAGATGATGAAAAGATACATTTATTGCACCCAGAAAGCCCTTTTGTCACTTTATACACACATTTCTCCATTCTTCCCCTCCTCCCCTTGCTCCCCACACACCTTAGACATCCGTGGAGTGCCCAGCACTCTGGCTATTCAACCCTTTGGGTTTCTCACCTGTATTTTAATATGGGGACTATCTAGGTTTAGCTGTATTAAATATACCCTTCCTTAAAGCATCCCCACCTTCTCTGAACTAATTACATTTCAATTTAGGGGAGGCTGTTTCTCTCATATTTGAGGATAACCTAGTTGAACCAGTCTTTGGGATCCAGGCAGGGAGATAGAATTAAGGTAGATTCAGTTCAATTCAATAAATGTTTAAAAGCATTTTTTAAGGCACAGGAGATAGAGAGCTGCCCCCAAAGGTTCTAGGTTCAAGTTTTACCACTGACACATATTGGCCATGTGATTCTGAGGAAGTCACTTAACAGTGACTCAGTGCTGTAGGCAGCTCACTAAGAAAAATCTCTATGTTGAAGAGCCTACTTAGGCTAAACATCTCTGAACACCCCCAACCAAAATCTCCTTCGGCTCTGGTCCTTGCCTTTAGGTGTTTGATGGCTCTCAGAGCAGTTTGAATTTTCATAAGGGTCTAAAACCCTTGAATTAATTTTGATGGTAACAAAAACAAGAATAACATAAATGTTCGGTCAAAAACTTGAAACACATTTTATTAGGCACTGAGACACCTAGGTCCTGCCCTCAAAGACCTTACAATCAAGTAAGGGTGAGAAGACATAGGCAGATAAATATAACAGAGTCAAATATATTAATCTGCTATTCTGGGAGTTGCACAGTTCGACTCCTAGAGGCCATTTTAGTCTGTAAGATTCAATATTGAAAACATAAAGATGCTTTGGTTTTCACCCCATGGTGCAATTTTATCTTTCTGGGGGTTAACATTGTCCTCTGGAATAGATTCCCAGTTACCATAACAAAGTAGTATTTTTTAGTGCTTTCTCCTTAAGGCTATCTTCTATATGCTCCATAGTAGGCACCTAACAAATGAATGCTTCTTCCCTCCTTCCCTCCCTCCCTTCCCTCCTTCCCTTCTTCCTTCCTTCCTTCTCTCTTCCTTCCTTCCTTCCTTCCTTCCTTCCTTCCTTCCTTCCTTCCTTCCTTCCTTCCTTCCTTCCTTCCTTCCTTCCTTCCTTCCTTCCTTCCTTCCTTCCTTCCTTCCTTCCTTCCTTCCTTCCTTCCTTCCTTCCTTCCTTCCTTCCTTCCTTCTCTCTTCCTTCTCTCTCCCTTCCTTCCATAATTCCTTCTTAACCTTCCTTTCTTTCTTCCTTCCCATTTTCTCCTCTGCTTTCTTGCCTCTTTCCTTCTTTTCCTCCTTCCTCAAGTCAAGATAACTTGAGGTCAAATATGTCTTCAGCCATTTACTACTTAATAGGACCTTTGGCAAGTCACTTAATCACAGTTTGCCTCAGTTTTTCTCCTCTGCAAAATGAATAGAATAATGACACCTACCTCCTAGGATTGTTGTTAAGAACAAATGAAATAATAATTGTAAAGCACTTATTAGAGTGCTTGGCATATATACTATATAAATGTTAGTTATTATTATTACTTTGTTATTATTTGAGGACAGGAATTGTTTTTGCTTTTTCTTTATATCTTTACTAATTAGAATAATATCTGGCATATTGTAAGCACTAATTGAAAATTTGTTAGATGGATTGATTTCTATAACAATGTGACTTTTATTGGCCTGTTTTGTGTCACCTCAATTAATCAATAAATATGCACTTACTCTGGTGCTGAGAATAAAAAGATAAAAAACAAAAACAAACAAACTCCAAACCTACAATCCTTGTTCCTACAAGGTCAGTAAGCCTGTAGATGGACAAAAGACATCTTGGTTCTATCAGAACATGGTTTATGAGATTCAGGGGCGGCACTTTTTAGATGACCACCATACCTAAAAAACAACATAGGTCTAGTACACCTTACAGGAACATATTTCTGACTCTAATATTTGTAATAATTAGCCTAAAGATCATATCCACATATGAAATGAAATATACAGTTATGATCATTTAAGTTTCATTGTTTAAAAATGCATTTTCTTGAATTGACTGCCTATTTTTTACCCCCATATCTATGGTTATTTTTTATTAAGATTACCCCATACTGGTTTTTATTCTCTATGTTATTTTAGAGCCCAAACAAATGAATTTGCTTCTCTGAAGCTTTGCAAGATTCCAATCTTTAATTGTGCTAGGTGATAGTTAAACTTCTGCCACATTTCACAGAAGTCCAGCTGCTTTCAATCAGATGCTCTGGCCACAAGTATATTTAGAGTTGGAAAGTATCTCAGAGGTCATCTGATCCAACCTCCTGATTTTACTGATGAGGAAATAAGGTTCAGCAAAGGTCAATCACTTTCCCAAGGCCACATAGATAGTAATAGAGATTCTAGCATCCTTCTACATCATCCTGATTCTTGAACTGAACTAGAACTGTGCCATATGGACAGACCTCTACTATTTCAGGATGAAAGATGAATACTGGTGGGTATACACAGGCGGCCACAGGATACTCGGGTATATTGACTTGAGAATTTTCTGTGGCCAAAAGAAAAAAGCACACTCTAATCTTTCTGGCCCAGAGACAAGCGAGTAGCTAGAAATAGACAGTGAGGAAAATAGTCTCATTACCTTACTTTCCCTTTAAATAAATTGAATTTAAAAGGGTTATAAAGGTGGTTATAAAACATATCACTTCAAAGTTCCTTAAAATAATAATTAGCCTAGCTCATTGAAAATATAGTTTGCTTGTTTATTTTAAATTCATTTATAGTCACTTTTTAAGGAACAAACACTTAAAATCGGTTAAATGCCATTTTGCCAACCTAACATTAAATTGTCATTATTTATGTTTTTGTTTATAGCCCCCTCAACACAAGGCCTTGTATATAACAAATGTTTAAAAGTACTTGTTGAATGAATGAATGAATGTTTTAAGTTCTATATTTTGTCATGACTCCTTTTTGAATAACAGCATTATTCTTGTCATTGTTATAAACATTTCTGAAAACCTACTGTGTGAATGACATAAATGGGACTTAGAAATGACTGTACAGTTTATATTAGTTGGCGTGTTAAGTGACCTGTTTTTGACTCTGCCATGCTCCTGTGTGGGAAAAGAATAGAAAACTTCAGATGTTAAATGCAACCGTTCCAGAATTTTTATTTTTTATTTTTACTTAGAAGAACTAAAAATATGTAAATAACATACTACATAGCATTTGAAGTCTTTAAAAGCCCATTTCTGAATGTGGCTTTTATAATGTTTTACTGGGATAACCTAATTTTGAGGTGTTCTCTTTGTATCAGGTAGAACTACTTTAATGTTAATTGACACAAGGTTATGCTGAAATTGAAACAAATATTAACCCGAAGGCACCTAGGACATAAAGATGGAGGAAGTGGAATTATAATTATGTTCACAAATTCACTCTAATCTCAAGCAACCTATGATTTTTCTCTTTCAAATGGCATGAAAGAACCACACAAAATTCACAGCTTTGATCTTTTTCTGCTCAACAGAAGAAGTACCGTCAGCATCCGTGGGCTTTGAAGTTTACCAGTATTAAAGACACTCCTGAGATGGTCCAGGCTAGAATTAGTTATACCCAAGCAGTGGATGTAAGTTATAATGTATATACATTATGATTATAGAGTGGGATCCTCTTTCAGCAATCCAATGGAAGCCAAAGCATTTCTCAGTCCTGTTCTTGCTATCATCCTAAGAATGACTAACTTTTGTGTACTAGCAAGATTGACCTAGAATGGGGTGACTTTTCATTATTATGGAAAATGGGTATTATTTTCTGTATGCTGAGAAACAGGGATCTATCCCCATTTTGTAAAGACCCATCCAAATTTTTGTTCTCTGCATTGTCTTCTGTTGCGATGCTCCCTTATTTTCCACCCCATCTCTATACCTGTCGTTTTTAGAGGAAGTATTTTTATTTTTGTTTATTTTTGTTACTGTTTTTGTTTTTTCGTTATAACATATGAATAGCATGCCTGGTACTATACTAAGACCAAAAGGCTAGCTTTAGCACTAGACAATGTTTTTAGTGTGCTCTGAAGATATTAAATTTAATTTTCAAACTGTCTGTCCATCCCCTTAATTTCTGAACAAATTCAATAAGATTTTGGCTTTGCATTTACCTACATAGCACAGAATAAAATGTCTATTTTACTTTTGTCCATTTTATTTCACACATGGAATTTCTTTGGACTTTAGTGGAGCCCATCTACAAAAATTAGACTAGATTATTTTTAAGGCCCCTGCTAGTTCAATGATTCCTATTATCCTAGTTTGATTGTCTGTATTGAGACTTTTTTTTTAATGTTGCTTTACCTATGCCTTCTTTACTATGTCCTGTGTAGACATGCCTAAAATATTTTCAAATCATCCTGATTTTCCACTAAGTAGTGCATTTTGGAAAGTTTAGGCAGGAGCCAAATTCCTTATTACATCTTTAAATTGAACAGATGTTTGTTGTCGTTACAGTACTTTGTTGGTCTGATATTGTAGAATAATCTGAGGTTCATTTTAATGCTTTCAAATTGTATAAGTAATGAATTGTGTCTGTCTTTATTTTAGACTCAAATAAGCATTGAAAACTGGGGGAGTTTGATGGTGAAACAGGATTTTTTTCTATGTTGAGAAAACTGCCAGATTCTTTAGTTAACTAACTCTAGGGGGCACTGCTGTGATATTTAGAAACATGGGCTCATTAAATAAGATTTGGGGGCTGGGACAGCCCAGCCCAGCCCAGAATATTTTACAGTTTAAACAGAAAAGACCAGAGAGATCATGCTAGGGTGCCCACATTTATTGCTAAGTCGATCATAAGACCAGGTTCCACAGTGTGACTGTGGTCTAGATTAGAGCAGACATATGTGAGAGATTGTATGTAGATAAAATCAAATGCAGTGAAAACTTAAGGAAAGTTAAATTATTCAAGAAATGGTGGCTTTTCAATTCTAATATCTGCTAGTAGCTTGTAGATGCACATAATCATATTTTTCTTTTCTTTCCTCATCTTACAGTTGTACAGTTGAAAGAGGTGTTATTTTGAATCAGAGGACCTAGAATAAAATTTGGCTGTGTGATTTCTGGCAAATCATGTAGCCTTTCTGAGCTGCTTTTTTCCTTATTTATCTGAGGAGGAGATTGAACTAGATGACTATCTAAATTCTATGATTTCAGCTGCATTCTTCAGTTGAGAATTAGCAAGCGAGGTCTCAGTCCGTCATGTTCTGAGCAATGGGAGAGTAAGAGAAATATTCCAATGAAGGAGTCAGGGAGGGAACATTGTGATCTGGGTATAGGTGATATTTGCATCACTTTTCTGTCTCTGATTTGGTCATTTGGTATGGAATGGACTCCATTTTTAATCAGAAATTACTCTGTGTTTGCAGAGGCTGTACAGGGAGCATGGGGAAGACATAAAACATCATTACACTCAGACTGCTGACCTCCCTGAAGTACTCCTGGCCAAACTGAACGCCATGAACATCAGTGAGGTGAGGTAGACTTTGGAGATGAATGCTGCTCTTCAGTAAGAGAAGATCCACATCTGTTTTTAAAAATAATAATAATTTGGGAAAAGGGAGCACTTTCCTCAGAAAGGAGGCATTTCTTTTTGTATGAAGGACATTTCTTCTAGGGAATTCGAATGGAAAGCCATGGATATGTGATAGGGTGTGTTATCTCAAGTTTTTCTCCAATCCAGCTCATCCTCTACTAAAAAGTGTTTCTGAACATGTCACCTTCTGGTGGCTATCTACTACATGCAGGAGCAAATTTAAAACTTTCTGTTTTACTTTTAAATTTAGCCTTTCACAACCTGGCCTCTTCCTAGTTTTCTACTCTTATATTTTACTCTTCTCTTGACACTCTGTAATCCCCAAATACTGGCTTTCTTACTATTCCTTATATGTAACATTCCATCTCTTGACCCCCTTCCTATTCACTATTCATCCTACCTCTTCCCCTCTGCTTCCTTTTTTCCTGTCTTCCTTCAAGGCTCAGTTCACATCCCACCTTTTGCAAGAGGCCTTTCCCAGTATTTCTCCCTATCCCAGGCCCTTTTCCTCTGAAATGACCTCTTTATGTCTTATAAGTAAATATATATTTTGCATGTCATCTCCTCCATTAGAATGTAAATTTCTTAAAGACAAGGATTTTGTTTTTGCCTTCTTTTGCCTTCTCAGAACTTAGGATAGTGCCTGACACATAAAAAACACTTAAGATATTTTTGTTGTTCATAGTAATGATGCTAATGATGGACTAATAAGTCATCAGAGCCTTACAGCAGATGGATACAAATGAAAATATGATAAAACATGATTTCCTCCATGTTTTTGAGTGGTTGATATGTGCAAAGGTCTGTTTTATGCCTTAGAGAACATTTAATAAATACTTGATGATGATGATGATGATGATGATGATGATGATGATGATGATGATGGACCAATGAGTCATCAAAAGCCTTAGAGCTGATTTCAGAGTAGTTGTAAGCCATTGAAAGTATGGGTGTCTTCATGTTTTTGAGGAACAAGTAGAGGACTGGGTTATAGTGGACTGGAGAGAAAATTTAAAACATGGTCTGTGCTTTCAAGATGCTTATGATTTGGAAAGGAGATGAGACAAGTAAATATGAAAAGATAATACTATATTGTAATAAAAGAAATGGTACAAAGCCATATATTGGGAAATATTTAATTTATTTTTATTTATATAATATAGGGCAATATTTGCCTTCTTGATGGGCAAATATATTGAATAGAAAGCCAGTCATGGAATCAGGAAAGTCCAACCTTCTCTGATCTTTTGAGTTATTAAAACTCAACAACAATGTGTTGTTTGGACACATGCTAGTTGCGTGACCATAGGCAAGGTACAATATTAGCCTTTTAGTGCTCCAGTCAACATCCTGTATAAGTTACATCTTTCACAGGGGATCCTTACTTTGATGGAATCATAAATTGACCCACTCCCTGACAAAATAAAAGAAAAAAAAAAGAAAAAAGAGAGTAAGCTTACTATTTTAAGGAATCTATAGTTGTCATGGGAAGCCAATGGAAGCACATTCCCAATGTAAGTGTTTATTGAATGGAACAGTAATCATTCAATAATATTTGTTGGATGGTTAAATGAGTGGATTAATGAATGCATTTTGGTAACCTAATGGTTAGGAGGCTTTTAGGTCAAATGAAGAAATTAATTTGTGTTCATTTTTTCTTTTTTAGACGCGATACAAAGAATCCTGGAGCAAGCTTAGAGATGGTGGCTATAAACTGAGGCTAGATGCCCTTCCATTTCAGGCTGCAAAGACATCAAGTGAAATCATAAGTGATGTGAGTTTTTGTGGTAATTACCTTGCCATTGTTAAATACTAAAAATTTTTTGTCCTTTTCTTTCAAATTCCTGCTTCATTTTCTATACCTATGGATATTCTCATGTTCTAACCAATGAGTTGACTACCTTTTTCCCCCCAGAATCCATTGAATCTCATTTTAAAAAAAACATTTATTAAGTACCAACTGTCTACAGAAACAAAACTGAAAGCAACTTTTGCCTTCATAGAACTTACATGTAAAGAATTAAATATATACAAGATAATTTGAGGAGGAAGAAAGAACAATAATAATTCAAAGATCAGAGAAGGCTTCATATAGGATGCCTTTCATATAAACTGGGTCCACTTCACTGCTGCCTCCGTTCCCCAGATGTTGACATAACTAATTGTCTTACTGTCTCTCTTTGGCCACCATCTCTGAGGTTGCAGGTTTATCTGAGAAGACTATATATGGATGCATTGGGTACACTTTCCCCACTTGTGAGAGATGCTCTCACTTTTTGAACCCATTCTTAATAAAAAAGAATAATTCCCCTGCATATTATTGACCTTTTGAGTTTACAAAGCATCTTACTTTTAGCAAATCTATATGATAATTGACTTGTCAAAGGTCAGACAACTTAAGTGACAGAATTAGGACTCAGACTTTCCAAGTTCAGTATTATGTCTCCTGCACCAAGTACCTTCTCTTATTAGCAAAACATATTCATCTCTTAGGGAGAGAAAAAATACAACAATACAAACCACCCCCCCCACACAGACTTTTTCCTTTTTTGTAAAAACAAAAAAAGCATTTGATTGCTTTAAGTATAAACACAGGCCCCAAGGAGATGGAATTTACCATCCATCTATCGATGTTTTGAAAAAGCCCCCAGGAAGAAATTGCAAACAGTTCAATGCACCTTCTTCTTCCAGGCAGGACAACCCAGGTCCCAGCAGGTAGAACCAGACTGGAATTTGATTTACTAAAGATCTAGTGCCATTCCCCTGAACAGAACAGAGCCCTTTACTCTTCCTGAGCCTTGCATATGAAAGAAGACTAGACCTCTTGACTTCTGCACCACATTTTCTTTTAACTCATTCACTCGGTGACTGTCAAAAGAACAAAACATTTTTGCCCAATACCCACCTCTTCCATTCTGCATCCCTTGTCACCTATGTATT
Source organism: Sminthopsis crassicaudata (assembly GCF_048593235.1). NCBI lineage: Eukaryota > Metazoa > Chordata > Mammalia > Dasyuromorphia > Dasyuridae > Sminthopsis > Sminthopsis crassicaudata. The sequence continues at coordinate 589,845,605 of NC_133618.1, read as the reverse complement.
ATTATTTTTTCCCCTCTCTCTCTCCTCAGTACAAATACAAAGAGTCGTTTGAGAAAATGAAAGGGCAGATGCTTGGATCCCGAAGCTTGGAAGATGATATCAGCCTCTCACATTCAGTGCATGCAACCTCAGTCCAAAGTGATGTAAGTTGAAAAAAAAATGTAAATGAATGTGTCAGCCCACCCATAGTAATATTCCCAGGGAATCCAAAACTCCTGATCTGTTGGAACAAATTATATGTTGATCTTTGAGATTATTAAATACCTGAACCTTAGCTGAGCCTTAAGTTCCCATTCCCCAAAATAAAACCCCCCAAAAGCAAAACGCAAAAAAAAAAATCCTTTCTTTTTGTTTTCTTTTCATTAATTTTTTTTAAATGTCAGCATTCGCTGAATAGGACAGTAAAAAGGGTGCGAGAGTCAGGAGAGATGAATTGTAGCCTTGGTTTTTCCACTAATTAGCTTTTCTCTCAGGGTCCTCTATTTCTCCATCTATAAAATGATGGAATGGATAATCTCTAAAGTTCCTTTCGATTCTAACATTCTATGGTTTATACAATTGTTTGGATAGAATAATAATTAGTGTAACAATAATAGTTTATATAATAATAAAATAGTATACTAATAATTAATGTAAGGCTTACACTAAACACTTAACGATTCATTTAGTGATTTGACCTCCATTATCTCATGTGGGGTGGATCTGTGTGTATGCAGGTTGGACACTTCTTCTGGAACACATGTAGCTTGGCCAGCCATGTGTGAAGCACGGCTTGACTTCTCTCTGCCTCATTTGCCCATGATTTAAGTCTTTCCCTTCATGTGCAGAGAGGCTATCCCTAGAGGAGACAATATTGGACATACTCTGTTTAATGTTGTTAATTGGTTCTAAGGAAACATAATGTTAGGGAGAACAACATTACAGGGGGCAGTTAGTTTGTATTATGACATTACAAAAGAATGATCAGCCAGATGATTTTACCAAAGGTTCTGTGATCCCAGGATAGGATTTTGTTACAATGCATTTACAATGTTGTAGTGGCAAGAGCACTGGACTTAGACTCAAAAGACATAGCAGAAGTTCACATCCTGACTCTGTCACTTTCTGCAAGTATAATGTTGGGCAAGTCACTTGGGACCTCAATTTCCTTTTCTGTGAAGTGAGAGAAACGGACTACTGGGTGCTAAGGTCTCTTCTAGTTCTAGCTCTGTGATCTTTTTCTTAAATAATATTTTATTTTTTCTCAATGACATGTAAAATAATTTTAACATTAATTTCAAATTCTGTTTGCTCCTTCCGTCTTACTCCTCCCCAGTTCCTGAGACAAGAAGAAATCTGATTTAGGTTATGCATGTGTAATCCTGTAAAACATAATTCCATATTAGTCTTTTTTTGGAAGAAAACGCATAGCTCTATGATCTTAAGATGATGGTCAGCATAATATATTCTGTACAGCAGGTCAAGGCAGCTGTTTTAGAGAAAGTCAGATATTTGGGTTGGCAGGAAGGCTAGAAGGGATGATGAGGGGAGACCTAGAGAACCTAGGAATCTGCTGCTTAGCCACGACCGGAAGTTTTTATCAGTACAGGGAATCCATAAAGCAGAGAAGATGAGCTGGCAGTGGAAATAGCGTGTTCCAGAAGAAGTGTCCAACACGTATCTATACAGATCTACCCCACATGAGACAATGGATGTCAAATCACTATATGAATGGTAAATTGTTTAGTGTAAGCCTTACATTAATTATTATTATTATATACTGTTATAATATTATTATTACACTAATTTTTATTATACCCAAACAACTAAATAAATCATAGAATGTTAGAATTGAAAGGAACTTTAGTCTGGGGGTATACTCCTTCCTCCTTAATGACTGCTTTTCTCTTTCAGGTTAGCCAGAGGTAATTTTTTAAAATTAGGTTTCATGATGCCATATGATGAGCATTGAGAGTGTGTTCCAGAAGAACTCTTTTCTGGAAACATGATGATTGCTCTTTCCTAGAGGGAAGGACTGAGAACACAGATGGAAATTATAAGAAGCAGATTTACAAATGAGTGCATTTTAATTTTTTTTTTGCATAACAACTCATAAAACCATAACAACAAAAAACAATTCTTCTTAACAATTAGGACCATTTAGTAAAGGTGCAGACTATCTTAGGAGTTAGTGGATTCCCTGATACTAAGAATCTTTGAAAGAGTTTTGGAGAGATGGTTGTAGAGAATATTTTTTGTTCAAGTACTGTTGAGATAGATAATCTCTGAGGTACCTTCCAATTTTGAGATTAACCTGATTTAAAACATTGCTGGAGGAGGAGAGACATAGGCCATAGTATTTGCTCTCTGGTCTTAGGGATGGTCTGATAAACCTGTGGCTTACCTCTTCCTCTTTATCCCACTGTTCTCTAATACACAGGATTAAGGGTTAGTGGAAGGCTTTAGGGATTATTGCAATAATGATGAGACCTTTCAAGTATATAACATTTTTAAGGCTTTTCAAAGGGTTTTGCAAATTTTTTTTCACCAAAACATAGTGAGTCAGAATGAGTTTTTCTCCCCATTTTAATAATAGGTTCAAGGAAGCTAACTTGTCTATTTTTCAAGGATTTGAACTTGGATCTTTTGATTTTCTAGGGCTTTTTTCCTCTATATCATGCCATGTTTCTCCCCCTAAGCCTAGTTTGAGAGTTTTAAAGTTACAGAAGAATCCTTGTGATTTTTGCCTGTTATAAAATAAGAATTTCTGCTAAGTCCATAAAGCAAGTATATAAACATGTTTTCCCAGGATAAAAAATAACACATATGGCTAGAAAATTGAATCCATAAAGAAGGTGATGAGAAAGGTGGGGGAAAAACAGCAAAAACTTACTAGTATATACTTTTGCATCTAGGGAGTATGTAGAATTGCTGGAATTGGATGAGAAATTCTTGGTACTTCCTCTGGACCCTCTATCATTTGGGGGAAGTCTAAAAACTGGGTGATCAGCCCCAGTGGGCTAGGGAGAAAGATTTGCTCTTTCTGGAGGCCATTCATACCCTCTTAACCTTGGTTGCAACAGGGAAGGAGTATTGGTCTTGACAAGAATCCCTCCTGGGCCCTAATAAATGGGTAATTACATAACATTTGGACTTTACAATGGAGACCAGAAATACAGTAATAATGCTGTTGAAACTGTTACTGTTGGTGTTCTTGTCTCTCTAGGTGAACTACAAGAAAGGCTTTGAACATTCAAAGACTCAGTTCCATCTGCCGTTGGACATGGTAGCCTTGGTGCACGCCAAGAAGGCCCAGAGCTTGGCCAGTGACCAGGACTACAAACAACTGCTCCACCAGTACACATCTTTGGCAGAAGACTTGAGGTTACGCTCTGCCAAAAAAGCTTACCAACTGCAGAGCGAGGTAAAGGGGGAAAGACCTGGGGCTATTTTACTTCTGGGTTTGATCATAAACGTTCTCTTGGGTCAGTGTTAAGCCCTGAAGGTTGTAGAAGGGCTCTGAAACTGTGTTGACCATGTTAATTATCTCTTCTTATAGAACTCTATAAAAGAGTTGCTATAAAAGAGACTGAAAGTATAGTTTTCCTTAGGAGCTACTTCTTGGTTCTTCAGTCACCAACCATTTAATAAGAATTAGGTGCCAGGCACTCTGCTGAACACTAGGGATGCAAAAAAGGCAGAAACATAGACTCTTCCCTACAGAAGCTCACGTGCTAACAGTGGGGAGCAACATGTAAAAGATTGTATATACAAGATATATAGCTCTGTCTCTATTTCCTACTGTCTGTCATTCCCTGCCTCTGTGTCTGTCTGTCTGTCTCCAAGAGAACACAGCTCCTCTCCTTTACCTCTTCATTCATGCTGTGACCCTTTAATTCCCTCACAATTTTGTTATTAAAAAAAGGTTATAGATCCTCCGTCAGTGGGACCAGAGATGGAAAAATTGCTTCCTCTTCATGCCCTGAGTGTTAGGAGGTTGCCTTGGAAGTAAAACTATATATACACAATCCCTATTTTTACTACCTGCTTTGCCCCACTCCCACAATTTTCTCTCTGGGAAGGGGACACAAGAAAATCTCGAAAGGGAAGGGAAAGAGGAAAGGGAATTAGACAACTGAGATTCACTGAAGACTCTTCTAAATCTTCCATAGAGTCTTAGAAACATTCAGAGTTTCTGGATGACATTTCCAGTCGGAGTGATGTAGAGCAGTATAGTCAAGGATTTTTCTATTCCTAGGTATATCCAGAGCATCTTTCTGTTATTCAGGTGTTCTTTCTCCAAACATCATTTCCCTCAGTTGACATATTCTTAGTGCAAGAAGATTTATCTGAGAAGAGTAGAAGGGAAAGACAACTGGGACTAGTTGGGACCGTGTCCCCAAAACAGCCTTTTTGGATGTGTGTGAGGGTTTGCCATCTGTGTGCATTTTATACCTGTTTACAGACTTTGCTGAGTAACCCAAGTGCCAGGAAGTTCACAGATGGGGTAGGAACACCTGACAAGGGTGTTCACTTATTGGAGACAGCTCTGTCACACAAGCACAAAAGGCTTGCTAGTTTCCCTTTGTTTCATCCTGACTGGATGTGGAAAGCAGCACCCCTGACTGCTGCCTCTGCTTCAGAACTGGAGGAGGGTTCAATTATCTACTAAATTTGGGGACTCCCAAATCATTAATACAAATGACAAGAGTGCACAGGAGCAGGTTCATGGGCATACACCCCCCACACACACAAACCTTGGCCAGAAAATATTCTGAATTCTTTGTTAGCAGAGTTCTGAGTCTGGACTTAATTGATGCCAGCCATTACTTCATTTGTTGTAGCTCAGTGATTATCAAAAGTTTTAATCTGGGAACCCCTTTAAATTGCTGCAGACCCCACAAAGGATCCCTTTGCCTCTTCTGCTTTACTTTGATTTTGAATGTAATGAAAAGGGGTTTAAACACTTGTCAGACTAACTCTTCTGTCTCTCTCATCTTGTTTCCTGCAGAATTTGTATAGATCTGACCTAAACTTTATGAGAGGTGTTGGCTGTGTTATTCCAGGGACTTTGGAAATTGAAGGAAGAAAGAAAGCATCTGAGCTCATCAGTGAGGTAACTAGCAATTTTCCTTGAATTGGGTTAATTGCCTTTGGGTATTAATATTATTAGCAATATTTGCCACATTGTGGGAAATATCCTTAATGAAAGAAAGTGAATTGCTATGATTCATTACATTAATCTTTCCTTTTAACCGTTTTTGTTAGTGTGCCCATCTGAGTCAGTGCCATTTAAGAAAGCTTTGCAGATAAATTCAAACCCTCCATTATCCAGAACAAAAAATTATTTTACTAGCTTGTAAGATGTGGTTTCCTGGTGTTGCTTTGAAGGCTGGTGATTTCCTGTGGGCTTTGAAGAAAAAAAAGCTGGATTCTGATCTTGGGATTGGGAGAATAAAAAACTTTCCCTTTGATTTAAAAAAGAATCACAGATTTCTTGGGTGGGTCATAGGCTCATACTCTAAGTAAGCGTGAGAGTTTTCACTCCTTTTAACTGTATGTGGGAGAACTTGATAGAGATCACAATCTCCATCATTTTCATTGGATTCAATTGAATCAGATGAATTTTGATCCAGTTAAACATTTATGATAATAGAAGAACCACTTCATTGGAGCCTTTGGTCCATGTCTCATCATGATGCACAAGTGACCTTGGATCTTTGAAGGCCATTTTTTGCAGAGCACCATCCAGAACCTATCTATTGAACTTGGAAGTCTAGATGTGTAATCCTGGAATATATTGAGAGACCTACCCTCAGAGGTCCACTAGGATGATTTTTTAAAACACATATAGCAACTCCTGTAGACGGTCTATCAAGGTATGGAGGGCTTGGAATCTGTGATAGTGGGGAGATTGTCTTCACCAATGACTTCATAGATCTTTGAATTAATCAAAAAGTTCACTGGGAGTTCAAAGGGAATAAGATGTTACATATACTCATAGTTCTTCCCATTATTATGCCTATTATACATTATTATTAGGGACTATATATATATATATATGTTTATGTAGTTATGTATATATGTACATATATATAATATATATATACAAATATATATGTATTTATATGTATAGTAAATAAAACCAATTTAAAATATTAAAACATTTCTGTGCACAGTGGTTCTGAACAAATGTGGTATCTAAACCTCTAATTTGTGTGATCCTTTGGTATTTGCAGGGAAGGAACAATGTAAACTTCCCTTTCATGTTTAGCAGCATCTGGTCTAACCCTATATTTTCCCCTCCATTTGTTTTATCTTACTAATGAGATCTAAATTCACTAGATTGTTCCCGAGTCTAAGGAGAGAACTGGATTCAGTGATTGAGAGACTCTTGATCCTTGTCAAGCATAGTTTTATGGCCAGTATTAGAAGTCAGACCAAGAAACTGGACCTTCTTCTGACCTAGCACCTCATGGAGCCTTTCTTTCTTTCTCTCTCTTTTGTGGGAACTCAGAGTAAATATCGCCAGCAGCCCCAGTCCTTCAGGTACACAGCTGTGACAGACTCACCAGGGCTCCTTCATGCAAAATTCAGCAATCAGATTACTAATGAGGTAAAAAAAAAATCTCTACTGAAATCGGGGGTGGACTTTTAACATTGCCATGTGCTGATAAAAGGAAGGGAAAAAAAACAACAACAAAAGTTTGGGAAGAAAAGAATCACATCCTAAGAATAATGATAAGACCAGCTGACATTTATAAAGCTCTTAAATTTTATAAAATACTTAACATATTATAGCATCACTTCTGGGTTACTTCATTACCTTGGATAAGCTTACATTTTCTCATTTGATTCTCTCAGGTCTTTTGCTTTCTAGTGTAATGATCTTCCCAATTTATCAAAAGACCTTTCAGTTGGCCTCTTTATTTGTAATATGGAGATTGGACTTTTACCTAAAGACCAACAACAATTTTGGATAATTTCTTGATTTAGAATTCTGGTCCATGATGCTAGGTATTTCTGGAATTAGTTGAAATTTGGCTAAATGTGTATTTATTATATGTGTATGTAATTTATCATTAATGTTGGGAGATAAAGATGTAGTATTTGACAATGATTTTAGCATAACCTCTGAGATATACAAAACTAGAAATTTACAAACCATCATCATCATCATCATTATCTAACGAGCCTGTATTGAGGTTCAATTTCCAGTTGTACCTTCTATTATCTATGTGACTTTAATCAGATTATTCCTCTGAGTCCATTTTCTCCTTGGTGAAATATGGATGGGCAGCTAGGCAGTGCTGGTCTTGGAGTGAGTTCAAATCCAGCCTCAGACACTCACCAGCTCTGTGACCTTGGGAAAGTCACTTAATCCTGCCTCAGTTTCCTCATCTGTAAAGTGAGCTGGGAAAGGAAAAAAGAAAACTACTCCAGTATTTTTGCCAAGAAAACCTCAAAAAGGGTCAGGAAAAGTTGGACATGACTGAAACACCTGAACAACATCAAAATCCCTCAGGGCAGTGATACTAATCAAATGAGACAATGTAGCAAGGCATTTTGCAAACCCTGAAGAGCTATATAAATGCTGGCTTTTTATTAAATCTTTATATACAGTAAAGTACTAGACAACTGTCAGTGATGGTCATGATAATTAGAGATAATATGGTGTGATGGATTATGGTTCACTGGATTTGGAGTTGGAGAATTAGAGTTTGAATTCCAACTCTACTCCTTATTAGTTGTGTTATCCTTGCTAGGTCTCAGTTTTCTCATCTATAAAATGAGGGGGTAGATTAAATGATCTTTAAGGTATTTTCCAACTCTAAGTCAATAGTTCCCTTTGGCAATTTTATTATGTCTTTTCTTCAGCATCTTGCTTCTTTTTTTTTTTCCCTCTTCCTTTCATCACCCTAATCCCATTATTGTTTGCTGCATTGCACTTTTGTCCCTGATTGCATGTATAGACAATTTGCTTGGTTCGTTTAGGACTTAGCTTGCCCTTTAAGTGAAAGAAACATCAACAACTATCTTACTCAAGAGCTATAGTTTTCCTATTCTTTTAATAAATGATTTATTATAATATCAATAACAATGGACAGTGCACTGAATTTGGAATCAGAACATCTGAGATCAAATCCAATATCTCTTAGTTATTACTTGTGTGGCCTTACCTTTGGGTCTTAGTTTTCTCATCTGTAAAATGGAGAAAGGAAGATTGGAATAGAAAATCTTTAAAATCCTTTCTAGCTCTTAATCTATGATCCCATGAAAATGAAGAAATATGTATTTTCTAATTGAATTTTGTTTTTTTTTTCAATTGACAGGCTTTCTTTTCTTTCCATTCTACCTTTCTCCCTACTGAAAAACAAAACCTTTGTAAGAAATAGATATAATCTAGCAAAAAAAAAAGATGAATTGGTGTCTTAAAGCCATAAAATCCAAACTATTTACATTTTAATAAATAGAAAATATATGCATTTTGGCAAACTAACTTTGGCATATAAGAATAGCATTTCATTTGCTCCATAGCCCCTTTTAATTTCTTTCTATTTATATCCTTATAGGATTTGAATAGATGTTTAGAAAGTACATTGCACTGTTCGTATCACTGGCAGAAATATACTTTGGTGTTTGTAAAGGTCTTGATGATTGTATTTATGACTTCTTTTCCCCACCTCAGCGCCTCTATAAAGCAGCAGGGAAAGATACAAGTCACCAGTACACAATGACCCTAGGTCTTCCTGAATTTATCAGGGCAAAAATAAATGCAGCCAACCTTAGTGAGGTAAGTATATATCTCTGGGTTAGGGTAATGGCTAAATATGAGAAATGATGAAATTCATCTCTCTCCTTTCCTTGGAGTGGTGGGAGGCAATGGATGTGGAATATTGTGTATTTCCAATGCTGTAGCTGTTATGTCTTGTGGGGAGGGCTCACTGGGCTGGGGATGGGTTTTATCTCAGCTTCTTAAATTGTGGATCATGATCCATATGGGGTCCTGTAACTAATTTTTTTTTTTTGCAAAATTAGAATTTATTATAAGTGAGTGCTTGATTTTATATCTATTTTATATACCCCTATACTTTGGGTTACTTTAACATTTCTTGGGAAAAAGGGGGTTGCAAGTGGAAAAAGCCTAAGAAGCTCTGGGTTATATTACTACAGGTCTTTAAACAAAAGCTGGCTAGTCACTAGCTAGCTTTGTCTTAGTAAAGCTAAGAAGTTAAACTTCTCTGTTTGGTGCCTTTCAATTCTGAGATTCTGTGAAATGCAGAAATGACCGATGAAAAGGGGAAAGCAAACAGCAAAACTTCACAACAAATAAATAACTATAGGGATGTATGTAACAAGTCTTAGTGATGTCAGAATTTATCTTTCACCAAAATTTCGTTGTGATTCAAAGATTTTTATTCCTGAATTTTCAGGATGACACAAATTTGATCATGTTGGGTTAAAACCCCAAAACTTACTAGAATGTGGAACCTCTCCATTTCCACATTAGCCACATCTTTATACAAATGTGCTGAGTACAGATGTGGAGGGGGTGGTAGTGTGCACGCTAA